>NW_026859305.1:0-26958 GCF_026571515.1 Ruditapes philippinarum
AAAAAAAACTGCAATAAATGTAAAACTTAACTCTTTGCGTCATTAAAATAGCGCGTACTTGATTTGATTATTTTGCACGTGCTGTTTGGCGCTACATTGTGACGTCACGTAACAACACTTTAAACGTCTATACAGCGTTAACGACTGAATAAAAGATATTGGTGTTCGGATTTATTTTCTTAGTTAGATCATTTTCTTTCATTCTAGATAGTTTTCACAACAAAATTCGACAAAAAATTGTTTTTATTCATCAGATTTTTCAAACACAATGGCACCCTCAATGTGAAAATACACAGGGAGATAATAAGAACGGCGAGTGCATTGTTGTAGAATAATGCACGCTTCGGACCTTCTTTGTTTATATAGAAAAATTTCCGATAGTGTTAGAAGTCATTATAATCCCTTTCGCAACACGTTTGGTTGATATGCAAATTCGACCGGATGCATTTGTACTCCATTTTATAATACATATATAATCAGTTGAATAAAAACGCTTTTCTTTAGTTTTCGACGTTTTGACATCTTCAAAAAAATTTAATGTTTGTAAAATAACATTTTTTTAAACCATTTTTAATTAATAAATTTACTGCGGAAATGAAATTCTAGAGTTAGACAAAGATATTACTTTTATATGCTCTGGGTTTTGAATTTAGATTTATAATAATATTCCAGGAGACTAAGAACAGCTGTATCAAGTGAAGTATTTTTAATTTTAGTTAAGTTTTAGTTTAAATTTTACATTTTGCGTGTAATTTTGTTTTAACAATTCTAAAAAGTTCATACGTTGTCACAAATATGTGCCATGATATATTATGCAGGAGAAGATAGATATTAGATAGATATTTATTCAGGTTCAAACACACATACACATGATACAAACAAAGTGTTATAAAAAAGTTATAACACAATTGTAAAATAAAATAATTTGGAAGTTTGTCAAACATAAATATCACAGGAGGCTCATTAAATAATAAAATTGAAAGACAATTTTCGTTTAAAGTCAACTAAATAAATGTGTGTTTTTGATTTATTTAAACACATTCTTTTTACGTTTGATTTTGCACATTCAAATATGAATTTATCAAATTAAGTTTCGCAGCTATCATGTTACGATGAGTTTGAATGTTGCAAAATGCATTTATGTTTCACTTTTGATATTTTATTGCAAGAAGACATGTATGATTTGGCATTTAAAGGTAATATTAGATAAAACATAAAACAGCAAAGCGCATTTTGACACATTATGAAAGAAAATTGTCACTTACATTCCCTGCAACGAAATGCTAAATAAAAGTGTCTTTTGGAAATTATTTGGAATTTGTTAACTCGAGTGCTTTAATTACTTCAAATGAATAAGAGAAAAAAATATTTAACGCAAAAAGACATTAATTAATATTGTATTAATTGAAATAATCAAGTGTCGATCTGATTTCTTTCATATTTTGATTGTTACATTGTTTTGCAATCAGTTGCAATTCAAATAAGTTAGAGGTGACGTACAAGGTAATTTGTATTTAGTATAAAATACTTTTTAGGCAAAAATAAAGTATAATATGTTTTAAGACCATTGTCGTGAATTTCGTTTACAACATTGAAGAGTGAGAATTCCCCAAATATTTAGTTTTAATTTAACTTTTAACAACTATAAGAAAAAATAAAAACACCTTTTGAATTACATTTCACCTTTTATTCCTTATAAACTGATCTGGTCCTAATAATTACTTTGATGAATTATGAATTAATGCTTACATGTACGTGCGTTGCTTTTATACAAATATTTCCCACCTAAAGTTGTGAAATGCATGAAACATGTGGAAAGCATTTAAAGCGAAATACAATGTACATGAGAAAACTCAGAAAAACAAATAAAAAAATACACAGACCATTATCACGTGAAACGGAGACCTAAAAGGAACCTAGACAATACATTCTACATGTCAAGGAAACAGATCATACACATTCATAGAATTCAAGTAAAAAAAGAAAGAAAAAAAATTGCCCCTTGTGGGGTTCAAACCCCAGAAAGGGCAATTTTTTTCTTTCTTTTTTTTCTTTTTAACATTTTTTATTAATCTCTCAGACCCCCTATGGAAGAAAAAAGTGTTTTATTTTAATTATATAATTATTGTAGGTATTTATTTACTAAATAATGCCAAATTTAATAGCAAATATGATACCAGATATTTTCAAAGTTTAATAAAATAAAAACTAAACGGTAAAAGTATTTTATATTTTGCAAGAGCAACCAATATACATTAAAGAAAATTTAGGCAAACTTTGAAAATAGCCCCTCATTTTAGAAAATTTTAGGGATATTTTAAAAAAGGCTTTTTACATAGGGAAATAGTCAAATTAGTGTTAAAAGTGGGTGGGGTAGGGTTACATTTTTATACATATTAAAAACATTTCGTTTAAAAACAATCATTTTGCTTATTTAATTTGTTACCTAAATGTCATTATTTATTTCTTAACAATGAGCAAAAGGAAAACATTTTTCATAATGATGATATTAAAGATTATTTAGAGTTTCCTCATTTCTGAAAAAATCCCTTCTAATGGCAAAGTTTTAGTTCATAAAAATGTCCATAACTCATAAACCACACGGTAAATTTTGTTTAAATTTTGCATGCAGGTGACATTTAAGGCATATAACTGTCCTATGTTGTCAAATTTACAATTTCTTATAGTGTCCATTAGGGGTGTACTACCTTAAACGGCAATATGTTTCCTCAATCTGTACCAAAGACTGATAACAACTTGTATATTACCCGTCGAGACTAAACTGTTCTGTATATTGGTTGCTATTTTAAATAAAAGAGTTACTTATCACAATATTTATAATCTATACTCGTACTACAGTGTTTTATTTTCCATTACAATTGTAATAAAGTGACCATGTCGGTACTCCAAAGGAATTATTATCAAATGTATATAGTTAAGCGACAAAAATAAAAATAAGAATCCTTCGTTGAAATTTTAAGCTTAAAAAGTAGAAAAAATATAGAGCGAACGTAAAGAGTGCGACTTTTAGTTATATTTAATGACAATTAAAAATGACCGTTCATTTCAACTTTTCCTGTTCATATCAATTAGAAACGAAACACAAAACTTGGTTTCTTGTTATTTCATTTAATACTTTGTTTGTAGAAATCGTATGTTGTATTACACAAATCTGGACAAAGAGAGAACAAAATTACATGAAAATTGCAGACTCGGTTTGATTGAGTCTTAACTTGAGGAATAACAAAAAAGTTCAACCTCCCTCAAGCGCCCCTAGCACCGGCCATACTATTTATTTTGCCTACATGTATCCTTCCTTAATATCTCTGTTCGTATTTCAATAAATAGGCGAGAAGAATATCTTGACATCACTTTAAAAATCATATCATATAAAGTTTCACAGACTCGTTAATATATTAACAATTATGCTAAAGATCTGTCGTCGGGGCAATACACTGAAAAATAAGCATTCAAATTTCTGTTTTTATTGCTTTATAATTAATGGAATGTAAATATTATTCTGAGGCAGTAATTAGTTTCAATAAAATATGAGACAAGGCATTTTAATCGATCATTGAAAGGAATGTGATGCTGCTGTTCATCAAGAACTATGTAAAGATGTATTGATAAGAAATGAACCTCTATGACGATTGTGTTTTATCGTGCTAACTGTAAGGTGTATGACCCTAATTCTCTCATTTGTAAAGTGTATATTGTATTTGTATATTGTGCATAAAGTGCATTGTATATTTTCATCAAGATTTTATGTTATTTTTAACTTGATGTAGTCATAACTTAATAGCTATTACTATTGCATTTTTACATATTAAGATAAATATGCTGATGAACCTCAATGCTAGCATAGATTTCATAAAAGTGTTGAAAAAATGTATCGACTGGTTTCATGTGTGAAATCCTTCTGTTGTTGGATACTCTGATTTAACTTAAAATAGCTTCTATAACTTTTAGGGGAATTTCATTTATAGTTCATATATATCAAATAATATAAAACATTCCTAGGCTATTTAACATTGAACTGTACAATAATATGACATGTACCAATTGTGCGTTGTCAAACATGATTGTTCAAGTTTTTACAGCCAAATTAAAACATTAAATTTACTAGATACTTAGAAGGTAACAATTGCTTACACTTTTTCACAAAATGACATAAACGCCATAATTACGAATAATGTAAATGTTTGTATATACGTGAACGTTAGGTTATGTTTAAACTATTTATTTCTGACAATCATACAATATACTGAACACATACAACATGTATAAGAAAATAAAAACTGAAATTGAATTGTTGTAACGTTGTATTTGCATTTGAAGAAGAAAGAAACCATAACTCACTTTATATTCCAATGAATTCTGACCCAATTATGAAAAAGTAAATAATAAGAAAACGGATTGACTTATGGATATGTACTTATATAGGGTTAACGCACGTTTTTCCGTGTTATAACGTCTTCAGAGTCCCGAGGAACGGTTGGTGCCCGAGCCCGGTAGGGCGAGGGCTCCAACAGTTCCGAGGGACTCTGCACGAAATAAACACGAAATAAACGTGCGTTGACGCTATTATAGCATAAAATTTTAAAACAGATTCATGATTTCGATTAAATACAAAACATATACATTAAATCCTTGTGCTTGGACGGTATTTATCCAATTCTACATGTTTTACGTATGCGTTTTATTTTTCCGGGGCCAACATCTTGGGAAATACAAATGTTCAGAACCGAATAAAATTTTGAATTTTAATTGATTTAACAAAGCAGATTTATTAACTTAAGAAAAAATACACATTAAATTACTCTACCCAAGACAAAACATGACCCTCAGAAATTCCTAGAATTATTTCAGAGTGACGGTAGAAAAAAGATCAGTGACATCAAAATCGGTTTATTTTTCAAGCACACAAGTTTATAAAAAGAATCAGGCACTAAACATTATTCTTTCAAAGTAATATAAAGAGCATTTATCAATATAAACATCAATAAAACAACATTTTCTCATATTCATTTTGTGTTATCTTGTTTTGTAAGTTATTCGGATTGTTTGTTTACATTGACAACGGTCCGTTTCTTAGAAAGGGCGACAACTAAGATTAGCAGCGATGTATATACGCCGTATTTCCGTCATAGTTACTTGAATGTTGCTCGCTGTTACTTATGCGATTGATGCCCTCGAAATAACAAAAGTGCATGGCTCTTTGGCAAACAAGGCCAAATCGTCATTTTTTGGTTTGTTTGTTTACTGGGCCCTGTATGTATTGCGCATAGGTGAAACCGGGCTATAACAAGAGCGCGTGACTATGTTAACACATGGTTTTGGTCCCGTTATAACATTGGCAAAAGAGGGAAAAATAGCCGAGTTTATGCTATAATATATAATGGTTTATAAAAATCTAAACTCTTCTCTTAGGGTTTGGCACGCAATCGCTTTGCAATTTACGATTGGTTTTAAAATGACACACGAATAAAGATCAGATCTACTGAATGTAAAAGTACCAGTAAGTGTACATTAATTTAATACCATATAGTTTTCTGTATAACAAATGCAGTCTATATACAAATATAATAAGTCAATGCAGCGACATTTTATTATGTAGTAAAGAAACTATTCCATTATCTATATATATTATTGTTTGCAAATTAGATGAATACATGTTGACTTATTACTTTCTTTTAATTAGGCTTTTGTTATACCAATTTGTATCCGTATGTCACTAATTGCACTGTTTTATGACATAGGACACTGCAATGCTTTTTGACATATGTAATAGGACCACAACATAGCAAGTATACACATGATCTCTAACGGAACACGCGCATTTGATGTTATCTGATGGTCAACATTTACCACTAGCCATTACGGAATAAAAAGAGGCAAAATCCGATCAACTTGACATATGAGTACAGCGTCTTCTGTCTCAAGAGGTATTTTTAATATTTTCAAAAGTAAATAACATTACAATATTTTTCCAGTGTTTGCTTTTTTGTGTCACTTTTAGCAACTTTACATAACCCAATATATATTTTATACTAGATGTAATATGTGCAGCCCCCCCCCCCACACGCAATGTATTTCGGCACCCCCATTAACTAGTAATTAACAGGAAGTGAAGTCTACATCGAACCAAGCAGAAAATTCCTTCGTTTCTCATTTTAAGTGAAAAGTATATACTAGATCATTTTAAGTTTATATTACGGTATAAATACAGTTTAAATCGGATTTAGATTGATATGCGCTGAAAACTAAAAAGCTAAATACAAGAGCAATGAAGAAATGTACTTCATGAATGCATTATCCGTTTAAGAAATAACGACATTAGAGTAATGCAGTTCGCTTCTCTAAATTTATTCATTTTGTTTCAGACCGATAATTATCGAACAGTCTCGTACAACAATACAAAGGAAACTATGTAATATTTTCCTCTTTACCAGCTAATAATTCATGTAAATTTCATTCTTCATTCACATGGTATGCAAATGAAACACAGCAACTTACTGATGTAGATATTGAGTTAGTCCATTATACATTTTTTACCAAAAGTACTTAATGTTTAGAAGTAAACAATATTATAGACGGTCTGTACGGAGAGTTTGACCGACATATAAAATTCTTCACACTATAGGTGACACATTTTCTTCTCCGCTTATTTAGCCTAGTAATTGCAGTTTTCATGCTAAAATAAAAAAAATATACAATGACAAATATTTATGCCCTAATATCGTTTTAACATAAGGTGAATGGATATTGACTTACAATATTATTTTGAAAAAAAAAAAGGTTTTAACTGAAAAATACATTTTCTAAATTCAGGATCACAATTTATATTTATCAGAATAGATCTGTTTTATCGGTATGAATCATGTACCAAAAATAGATTTGAAAGATTTTTGCATTAAATTAATTTTAATTAATCATTTATGTCTGCCACTGAATGTATGAAAAAGTATCCAAAATGTTTCAAGACTAAATACATTTTCCCATCTTGATTAACGCTGGTATACCGTGTCTAAACCTATATTTGTTTTCACAAAACATTAATGTTAACCACTTTTTCGTCCTGAGTTCATTTAATGCAGTAAATATGTGTTATATTTGTAATTTTGCCAATGCCATGAACTCTTGAGAAATGCAGCATTCAAGCCCTGGTCATACATTACTGCATTTGTTAATTTGCCATGGTGATTTATGAATATAAACCGATTGTCACCTGAAAGAATATAATATAAATTTCCATTCGACAACTTTGACATTTTTATTGTTTATAAATATCTGCAACAAAAAATTAAATTAATGTTCTTGGCATACAAGTAGAACATTGAACCCCCTAGCACCGGCTTATGCAGAATTCAATATTTAAACGTGAAAGTTGTGAAATTTTGAATTTAGAAACATCCGTTTCTGTTCATATGTGGTAATCATGGAACTTTCAGTGTGACTCTTTCGTGCCATTCTATGAGAAACGTATGGTCCCAAAGTAATAGAAAGCGTATGCCCTAAGCGAAAAAACTATCGCGTGCTGTTTGTAAAATATTTATATTCGTTAATTGAATTGTAATAATGTATGGAATTGAATTCACAAAAAAAATGTTTTAAATGTTTTTGAAAGCATCAGTTGCTACTCAAATTGATAAAATAAAAACTTAAAAGAATCCAAATATCAAAGAAAGAAAAACGGATAATATTACATGCACAGTTTTATTGAGATGTCCATAGATCGTCAATGCCCATCATCAGTAGTAAGTCCATTATGACTAACTAATTTAAGTAATGTTCATAATTATGAAGTAACAATTCTCAAGTAATATACAAGCTAATAGAAAATACTATCAACATAACAAGATTATTTGTTATGAAAAAACCTTTGGTATTTTCATCATTATATGTACGAACATTTAGACGAAGTATCAAAATGTAGAAGCGATCATTAGGAGCTGATTTTAATCAGATAATACACCTTTAAATCCATATTCCTTTACACCAGACTATGTATTAATAAGTTTGCTAGAAGTTATAACATTTTTTCCCATTATGAGTATTCCCTAAGCACGAATAAGTGTTAAAAGCTTTACATTTGTGAACAAAGTCTCTGATTAATGTGTCTGGAAAAGACAATGTTTTGGCATTATGTTTTTACACACCAATCTCTGTCACAAATATAAGTTTAGATTGTCACATCCTATTTATACTTATCATAGTACTGCACATTTGGAACGTCGATTTTAATAGGTCAATTTAGACGCTTATATGATCCATATACGCGACTGCTGTAAACATTTGTATCAATCTTTATTTTAAACATGAAAAGACAAATTATATGTATAACCTTGTACAAATGGGGTGTCCAATTCAAATTTCAGGTAATATACAAGATACAAACGTATATTATATTTAGCCATAAAATTTGTCAAAAGTCTCTATAACTGATGATAAAATACAGTTGAAACCGGTTAAGAAATATAAATTATTGAGTATTAAGCTCTGCAGAAAAATGTTTCTGCTAGACTAATAATTCAAATTGTCTTTTACAGAAGTACATTATTAATGATGTACTTTTAGTTGTTATGGTAAAATGAGCTAAATAGGTCATTAACAGTGTGAATATTTTTGCGATACATATAATTCTGTCTCTGGAAATGTTCTCCTTTCTGAAGTAATGGCTTTTTTATGAACTAATTAATGAAAAAAACATAAGTAATAACATCAAAGTTCAAAAGGAACTTCAAAAGCATTAACTTAAGTAAATTAGTCAGACACCATTGACAAGTCGCGAGATACAATAGGGAAAAACAAACTTTAATATCCTGTCGGGTTAATGATAGTATGACAAGATAATTAAAAGTATTAACAAACGTCATTGTATGCAAACCAATTTGCAAAGTCTTTCATGTTGAATGAAAAGTGAATCGTGAATGTAAGCGATTGGATTACATTCTCACACTAAATAATGTCTTCCAACCTTTGTATTGAACCCATGGTGACATACCATCATATTAAACAGAATATAATGTGCAACAAAAATGCATTCGGAAGATCTACAGTGTTTTTTGATGGTGTGTTTTCTTTAGCATATCAACGGGATGTCTGACTTCAACGTATGATATTCTTATAAAAAAGCCAATCTAATTGGTTAGCATTATATCACACTTTAGAAAAATTGAAAATAGACTAATTCTTAATCTAGAAAAGGCACATAACAGAGATAACAGAGATAAGAGTATTCAAGGGATACTTTGTGGATTGACATAATACTACATTTATGTGCTATATGTATAGTTTTATTACTTTCGACAAACTTGAATCTCTTTAGACGCGACTTTAGATTTTTCATATACTGATAAGTGACGAAATGTTCAGTAAGACATTTGATATTCTTTCATTGAAATGAATTTAATTTTTAAACTAATACTGAGCCACATTAGTAGGTTACGTTGACGTAACACATTTAAAATCACAAGTCAATGTCCTTAAAAGTCGATGTGCATGTAGTATTTTCAAGACAAATTGAATAATAAAGTTTTCAACATAAATGACATTGATATATAAATATATGTTTTCTTTGCCAAATATGCATCTCTGTTATGTAAGTTATTATTGCAGCTTCTTTTGATTAAGCTGTCAGAAGGCTTGTACGGTAAAGAGCAACTCCTTTTCAGGCATTTTAATTTCCGACAGTTTACATAATAAACCTGCTAGTAGATTTTTCTTTATGATATGCATTCGTAATGGAAGGAAAAAGGCTTTTGGTTAAACACGGTATCTCGTTATTAATATTTTTAAAAGTAATTAGCATTACAATATTTTTCCCGTGTTTGCTTTTTTGTGTCACCTTTAACAACTTTAAATAACCCAATATATTTTTTATACTAGATGTAATATGTGCAGCCCCCATTAACTAGTAATAAACAGGCAGTGAAGTCTACATCGAACAAAGCAGAAAATTCCTTTGTTTCTCATTTTAAGTGAAAAGTATATACTAGATCATTCTTTGTTTTATTCAAATATATGTTTATATTACGGTATAAATACAGTTCAAATCGGATTAAGATTGGTATGCGCTGAAAACAAATAGTCGATTAAGCTTTACAGACTTGCAAAGTTGTTTATATACTTAACAAATTTACTAGTAGACAAGACTGATTTTAAGAAAATATGAATGCTGGAGGCATTTTATAGTACAAGTAATATCTTGAGTGTTTTAACCTTATACTGGTATGTTGAAGACGATGAGGGTGGATACCAAGAAAATAAACTTGACCTTCAAAAGGTCGATTCAAAATGGCTGCTTAAAAATACTATAATAGGTCATTTAAACTATGATACAATATGATGCAATTAATTATTCTTGTCAAAATCAAATGATTATTCAATATGATCGGATTTTAATGAGATTGGCCACCAAATATAGCGATTATAAGTCTAATGGCTCAATTAACAGTATATACAGTACTGTTTTACTAGCGCGTTATAGTATAAGAGTAAGATTGAAAAAAATCACTTTTAATGTTTTGTTTACTTGACTTATATTTAACAATAAACTTAGTTTATAAATATTACTAAAGAATAAATATTAACAAATTAATATACGTAATTACGGAATAATATTTCGTAATAACGAATCAATATTTCGTAATTAAGATTTTATTTTTCGTTAAAACGAAATAATATTTCTAATTGGGAATTATTATCTCGTAAAAACGAATTCAATTCAGGAAGAAAATGTGGAATATGTCACTTCAGGTGTTCCGTAATTTTCAACATTATTTGTAGCTATGATTTTTTTTAAGTTGTTCATTTTGTTTTCATATATTTTGCACTTATTATGGTATTTATGGTTTAAAATGAATATTTAAAAATTATTTTGAAATGTCAAAAAATGTCATTTCAATGCCATAAACACAACACAAACCGACACAAAAAGTGTTTTAAGAAATAAACTTTTACGTGAACTTTAAAAACAGTATTCTCACTCGTGGCCACTCCACTCGTGGGAATACTGTTTTTAAAGCCCACTCGATGAAATAAAATTTCATCTTACACACAAACAAACAAATGTCCTCTATATACTCCATATTAATTCTCGTAAACTTTACCAACGAAATCGAAGTGTAATCTAATATTTCAATTAGTGCTGTAATGTATTTATAATTGACAGGTCAATAAAATAAGAGACTATACAAAATAAGCAATGAGGCTGTGTATACAAACAAATGAACTATTGTTGTTCCAACATGCAAAAGCGGGATGTATGCGCAAAACAATTACAAAATCTTTTTTCAAGGCGACATGTGACACATTATAAAATTTATCTATAAAATCAAAGATACCACCTTTGTTAAGCCTTTTCTCCAGAAACTAACTAAAGACATAAAAATTACATAATTGCAAGTATTTAAACAAAATTAAGGCAGTACAACATTTTAAGAATTTAAGCTTGTAATATGTTTATTCTACTTAAAACATTATCAGGATCAAAAACTCCTTTTGTAACCCAAATATCTACGACATCTTGGCTCTATCTCAATCTATGAAAGTTGTTTTCTGTCAATTTTCTGTACCTCAGGTTTATATATAAAAATGTGATAAATGAGTGTTGAGCAAACTAGGTTAAAAAATATCCAACCTAATTTTTAAATAACATTTCTGTCTCATTCTTTTATAAAATGTGTCACTTGCTGAAATGTTGAAATTAATAAAGAGCCGTTTTTCAGCACATTGTGAACATTACACATGTATGCTGCATGTAGGTTTTTTGTGTGTTGTTTTGTTTGTATTTGTTGTTTTCTGCCAAAAATAATATCTGCATAATTCATTTTTTAGATTCAATTATAACTGCATTCAGGTATACGATGGATAATCGTTAATATTAAAAAGTCAACTTTATCACATTCTTAACAAAAATACAGAAAACAACAAATGTTTACCATCTTGTTTACAAATAAGTGACTATTTAATTTGAAATTTAAAGTTAAAGTTAGAAACAACAACAACAATAACAACACCATATTTTCATCGAGTCATAAAATGTCTGAAACCGGGATATTGCTACGTGTGCTTGCTATGCCATGGCAGCTCTCGAAAATTTTGGAATTCAGTCACGGTTTTGAGAAAATTCTACAAGAAGATTATAAATTAGAATTCCGGGTACCCTCCAATGAATTTCCAGGATATCTTAAAGTAACAGCAAAGTTATCTATAAAAATACTACTTGTTAAAAATGGAGTAATAATTTCTTTGACCATATATAAAAGTCACGTGGGTTGGCTACATAATAGAGGTGTTAAAATATAATTGTAATACACCCTTTGTTAGCCATTGAAATAGTATTTAATGTATAAAGGATTTTCAAAAATGGTTATTATTCAGAGCGGGCGCTATGGTGCAGTGGTAACACTGTCTGACTACAAATCAAGGGGTCGTGAGTTCGATCCCCCGCTACTCCACTGAACGAATAAATGACTACAAGACTGACAAAACCAGGACATAGACACAGGATGACGGCAACAATAGAAACAAGAGAAGACCTTAACGGAACAGGAAACAAGTACCGAAAGTACAAGACCGAAGACGACAACCGATAACAGAAGGAAAAACGGAGTCAAGAATTCACAAAAAGCGAACAGAGACGAAGACCGCTAACAGAAGAACAGAGACAGGGACCGATAACAAAAGAAATGAAATAAACGAATAGAGGCAGGGACCGATAACAGAAAAACTGACAACAAGCAAACAGAGACGTCAACCGATAACAGAAAAACTGACAAGACAACGGAAACGACCATAACGGAGACAAAACAGGACAGGAACCGATAACAGAAGAACTGACAACAAAACAACAACAAAGAGAGACGAAGACCGATAACAGAATAACATACACGATAACTGAATACAGAAGGATGGAGACGGGGATCGATAACAGAAACGGGAACCCATGACACAAGAGTTGACAACAAGAAAATGGAGACCAGGACTGATTATAGAAGAGACGAGAACCGATGACAGAAGAACGGAGGAAAACGAAGACAAGAACCAAGACCGATAACAGAAGAACTGACAAGACAACGGAGACGACCATTAATAACAGAAAAATAGACGAAAACCGATAACAAAATAACATAGACGATAACTGAATACAGACGAATGAAGACGTGGATCGATAACAGTGACGGGAACAGATGACAGAATTAACAACTAGAAAACGGAGACCAGGACTGATTACATAAGAAAAGAGACGAGAACCGATGACAGAAGAAAGGAGAAAAACGAGGACAGGGACCGATAACAGAAGAACTGACAACAAGACAGCGGAGACGAGGATTGATAACAGTAAAATAGAGGAGGACCGATAACAGTATAACATAGACGAGGACTGATGACAGAAGAATGAAGACGAGAACCGATAACAGAACAACTGAGACGAGAACCGGTAACAGAACATCTAACAACAAAAGAACTGAAACCAGGACCGATTACAGAAGAACTGACAACAAGAGAACTGCGACCAAAAAAAAGTCACGACCAATAAGAGAAGAAGACAGCAAAGAAATGCGACGAGAACCGATAACAGAAGAACGAAGACGACGACCGATAACAGAAAAACGTACACCAAAACCCAAGAGTACTCAGAGAAAGGTGCCTTTAATTAATGTATATTTTTCATGCACACGTTTTAACCCCTCACACAGACGCACACTGTGCAAATATAAGTAGGCATCTGAGTAGCCACTCTATATGCTTGCATAAAGTGCCAGATAAAATACATGAAAGCTCTATATCTAGCAGATAGGGCAGGAAAGAGTGTGGTGTTCGCTGCGTAAATGCCTTAAAGTTTTCAGTACTATCTTTAATATTACTTCTATATTACTATTATATTTGCCTATAGAAATATGTCTGCCATCTTGGATTTTTCGGCCATATTGGATTGTTTTGTGTCTTTTTAATTCTGTTTTGGTGTCTTATTTGTTTTTAGCTAAACATGCTTTGTGACAAATTTCAGGCTTTTCTTTTTCTTGAAAATAATATTTGATATATCATCCATTTATGATAAATAAATTTGGCGGCCATTTTAGTGGTCATTTTAAATGGTCATTTCAATGGTCAAAATAAAATTTTTCAATTTGGTATCCACCTTTATCGGATTCAGCATACCTATAATAGGTAAAATACACCGAGATACCACTTGTACTACAAAATGCCTCTAGCATCTTATAGGGAGCCAAATTCTCGAAATCAGTCCTGTCTATATTAGTAAAATATCATTTTGTAAATTTAAAAGAAAGTGCTACGATATCTAAAACAACAACAAACATTCTAAAAGACAATTATATTTAGATTTAAATAATTTATTTTGCTATACTTACAATAATGGTTAGCATAATTATTTTAAAGCAGCACACCTCCAGGTTCTTGCTTATTTTCAAGAAAAGTATCTTAAAGTATAAAATTGTGAGGTGAACAAATAAATAAGAAAGAGGTCAAAATACGCAAAAAAGACCTTGACCTCGATAGCAACGCATTAAGATTATGGCGTGAATATTGCAAAATCAGTCTTAATCGCACGTAACATGTCAACTGTAACTTAAATCTTGAATCTTCGTTACCTTTCTTAAATTATTTGTACATTTTTTAATTTAGTTTAATTTTCTTGAAATATCTTGGCTCATCTGGAGACATGCAACTTTAAAGTACAGGCACGCATAGCTAAATACAAGAGCAATGAAGAAATGTACTTCATGAATGCATTATCCGTTTAAGAAATAACGACATTAGGGTAATGCAGTTCGCTTCTCTAAATTTATTCATTTTGTTTCAGACCGATAATTACTGAACAGTCTCGTACAACAATACAAAGGAAACTATGTAATCTTTTTCTCTTTACCAGCTAATAATTCATGTAAATTTCTTTCTTCATTCACGAAACACAGCAACTTACTGATGTAGATATTGAATTAGTCCAGTAAACATTTTTTACCAAAAGTACTTAATGTTAAGAAGTAAACACTATAATTATAGACGGTCTGTACGGAGAGCTTGGCGGACATATAAAATTCTTCACACTATGAGTGGTCACAATAAGAATGTATAGTGTCATTAAAATACTTGCAGTCTTTTAAAGAAAATACCAACTGTACTTGACCTGCAATAGAGTATACAGCTTTCCATACATAGGTTATTCATTCCTTTTTTCAAATTTGACATATTCAGTAAGAATTTAAAGGATTTCAAGAAAATTTACTCTTCAAGAGTTGGGAATGTCTAATCTATAGTTAAACATAATCATTGGTAATAAAAATAATTTAATTCCTATATAAAATCAGTATTCTGGACATATATAAACAAGACTGGTATTAAAGAAAAAAACAAAAGTTTTCATATAGGTACTCTTCATGGCTTTTATCTGAGTAGTGAGTGTCATTAATACGAAATACAATTATAATGCTTTAACAAAATTTTGGAATCTCAGCACATAATCTTGCCATTGAAATAGGTTGACATCAAGGAATGGTAAGGAAACTAAAAATTACCAAAACAATACCATGAATGTAATAGAAAATGAGTTTCATTTTATCCTAATATGTCCAAATTACATACTTCACCCATATTTCTGTAGGTGGCCTTCTATAAAAATACGAATTACTGATGACAAGCGATACTCCTAAAGAACTAATCAATATATCAAAATATTAATACTTTGCTCTAAGTCTTAAAAAAAGACATACAAAAAATATAGAATCCAATAAAAATCCCTGAAAAATATGTAACTTGAGAGGTCATTTAATTAAATTGTTATTTTTTGGCTATTTTTTTTGTTGTAAATTATTAAAAAAAATGTAACACGTTTATCCTTTTTTATTTGTACATGAATATATAATGGCTACACGTATACCCATGCTATTTGATGCCAAATAAATATTATGTAATGTTATTCAGTATGTTTACACTGCACCCTGAATCACACAAAACACATGCAATCCCTTGCTTGCGTGAATTAATCCATTAATGCACATTTTCTTCTCCGCTGATTTAGCCTAGTGTTTGCAGTTTTTATGCTAAAATAAAAGTATACAATGACAAATATTTATGCCCTAATATCGTTTTAACATAAGGTGAATGGATATTGACTTACAATATTATTTTGAAAAAAAAAGGTTTTAACTGAAAAATTCATTTTCTAAAATCAGGATCACAATTTATATTTATCAGAATAGTTCTGTTTTATCGGTATGAATCATGTACCAAAAAATAGATTTGAAAGATTTTTGCATTAAATTAATTTTAATTAATCATTAATTTTGTCTGCCACTGAATGTATGAAAAAGTATCCAAAATGTTTCAAGACTAAATACATTTTCCCATCTTGATTAACGCTGATATATCGTGTCTAAACTTATATTTGTTTTCAGAAAACATTAATATTAACCACTTTTTCGTCTTGAGTTCATTTAATGTAGTAAATATGTGTTATATTTGTAATTTTGTCAATGCCATGAAATCTTGAGAAATGCAGCATTCAAGCCCTGGCCATACATTACTACATTTGTTAATTTGCCCTAGTGATTTATGAATGTAAACCGATTGTCAACTGAAAGAATGTAATATAAATTTCCATTTGACAACTGTGACATTTTTATTGTTTATAAATATCTGCAACAAAAAATTAAATCAATGTTCTTGGCACACAAGTAGAACATTGAACCCCCTAGCACCGGCTTATGCAGAATTCAATATTTAAACGTGAAAGTTGTGAAATTTTGAATTTAGAAGCATCCGTTTCTGTTCATATGTGGTAATTATGGAACTTACAGTGTGACTCTTTCGTGCCATTCCAAGGAAAACGTATGGTCCCAAAGTAATAGAAAGCGTATGCCCTAAACGAAAACACAATGGGCGGAACTAAACAGAAAGGAATTAAATTCTGACAGGGCATAAGAGGTTTATTAGCCTCTATATTATACAGATAATACGTCAAAAGACAAATTCAAAAAGCATACAACATATCCTAAGGGTGATTCAACATTATTAAACAAAGAAGGAGTATTGGAACAACCCAAAAACCAAAAGTCAATAATTATCACACAAACTAACGCTATCACGTGTTGTTGGTAAACTAATTATATTCGTTTATCGAATTGTAATGATGTATGGAATTGAATTCACAAAAAAATCTTTAAAATGTTTTTGAAAGAATCAGTTTTTACTCAAATAGATGAAATAAAAACTTAAAAGAAGTTCCAAATACGATCCCCCCCAACCCCCCCCCCCCAAAAAAAAAAAAATCGGATAATATTACATGGACAGTTTTATTGAGATGTTCATAAATTGTCAATGCTCATCATAATTAGTAGGAAGTCCACTATGACTAACTATTTTTACTAATGTTCATATGAAGTAACGATTCTCAAGTAACATACAAGCTTATAGAAAATACTATCAACATAACAAGATTATTTGTTATGAAAAAAGCTTTGGTATTTACATAATTATATGTATAACCATTAGAAGAAGTATCAAAATGTTGAAGCGATCATTAGGAGCTGATTTTAATCAGATAATGCACCTTTAAATCCATATTCCTTTACACTTGAATAAGTATAAATAAGTTTGCCAGGAGTTATAACATTTTTTTCCATTATGAGTATTCCCTAGGCACGAATAAGTGTTAAAAGCTTTACATTTGTGAACAAAGTCTCTGATTAATGTGTCTGGAAAAGACAATGTATTGCCATTATGTTTTTACACACCAATCTCTGTCACAAATATATGTTTAGATTGTCACAACCTATTTATAATAATCATAATACTGCATGTTTTGAACGTTGATTTTAATAGGTCAATTTAGACGCTTATATGATCCATATACGCGACTGCTGTAAACAATTGTATCAATCTTTATTTTAAACAAGGAAAAGACAAATTATATGTATGACCTTGTACAAATGGGGTGTCCAATTCAAAATTCAGGTAATATACAAGATACAGACGTATATATATTTAGCAAAAAAATTGTCAAAAGTCTCTATGACTGATGACAAATGCAGTTGAAACAGGTTAAAAAATATAATTTACTGAGTACTAAGCTCTACAGAAAAATGTTTCTGCTAGACTAATAATTAAAATTGTCTTTAACAGAAGTACATTATTCATGATGTACTTTTAGTTGTTATGGCAAATTGAGCTAAATTGGTCATTAACAGTGTAAATATTTTTTGCGATACATATAGTTCTGTCTCTGGAAATGTTCTCCTTTCTGAAGTAATGGCTTTTTTATGAACTAATTAATCAAAGAACATAAGAATTAACATCAATGTTCAAAAGGAACTTCAAAAGCATTAACCTAAGTAAATATGTCAGACACCATTGACAAGTCGCGAGATACAATAGGGAAATAATAACTTTAATATCCTGTCGGGTTAATGATAGTATAACAAGATAATTAAAAGTATTGACAAACGTCATTGTATGCAAACCAATTTGCAAAGTCTTTTATGTTGAATGAAACGTGGATCGTGAATGTATGCGATTGGATTAAATTCTAACACTAAATAATGTCTTTCGACCTTTTAAGGTGATAGTATTGAAACTATGGTGACATACCATCATATTAAACAGAATATAATGTGCCACAAAAATGCATTCTGAAGATCTACAGTCTTTGTTGTTGGTGTGTGTCTATAGCATATCAACGGGATGTCTGACTTCAACGTATGATATTCTTATGAAAAAGCCAATCTAATTGGTTAGCATTATATCACACTTAAGAAAATATTAAAATAGACTAATTCTTAATCTAGAAAAGGCACATAACAGAGATAACAGAGAAAAGAGTATCCCGGGGATACTTTGTGGATTGACATAATACTACATTTATGTGCTATATGTATAGTTTTATTACTTTCGCCAAACTTGAATCTCTTTAGACGCGACTTTAGATTTTTCATATACTAATGAAGTAACGAAATTTTCAGTAAAACATTTGATATTCTTTCATTGAATTGAATTCAATTTTCAAACTAATACTGAGCCACATTGGTAGGTTACGTTGACGTCTAATTATAAAAAAACACACATTTTACATAATAAGTCAATATCCTTAAAAGTCGATGTGCATGTTTTCAAGACAAATTGTATAATAAAGTTTCAACAGAAATGACATTGATATATAAATATATGTTTTCTTTGGCAAATGTGCATCTCTGTTATGTAAGTTATTATTGCAGCTTCTTTTGATTAAGCTGTCAGAAGGCTTGTACGGTAAAGAGCAACTCCTAAACTGGAATTTTAATTTCCGACAGACTGTATGATAAACCTGCCAGTAAATATTTATTTATGAGATGCATTCGTAATGGAAGGAAAAATCATTGTGGTTAAATACTGTATCAAGTTCAATATTTGATGTCATAAACGGATAGTATGTCTCATAGTATGGGTTTGATTCTTATTGTTTCACTTATTGCGTTTCTCACCCTCCTTTCGCCGCCCTTGTGACCTCTCCCGGTTCTGGTTTTGTAGCTTCTGGGAGCCCTGCTGTTGTTGCTGGGGTGTGTCGGGGACTGCGTCCTGTGAACGTTGCCATTGCCTTGTTGATCCATTTACATTTCTTTGCATCACTTAACTTAAAGTTAATCATATTGTGAAATCAAAATGTTATGCATACAGTGATTATTCATGAGGCACTTCAAAAAGAATCTTTTTCCGGTCAATTGTAATAAAAACTTGATTTCAATTCATAATTCATTTTATGACAATCAACATGGCGAGAGGGTCACGGTATGGGCTGCTTTTAGCGTTGACGGAGTTATCGGTCCACTCAACGGCAATGTTGCTACAGTTAATAAAGACCGGTATTTAACTATTTTGAAAAAGAAGTTTATCCTTACTTTCAGGAGAAAGAAGTTTGATATTGATAAGATCTGGATTAAGCAGGACGGAGCAACACCACATACAGCAGGAGATGTAAACCAGTGGCTATACCACACGTTTGGGCAGAAATTTATTTCGTACCGCACGGACAACGAGTGGCCACCGCATTCCCCTGACCTCAACCCACTTGACTTTTTTCTATGGGATACTTGAAGGAACGAGTGTACACACCTCCTCCAAAGACAACTAATGAGCTCAAACTCGCTATCAAACAGGAAATTAAGAAAGTTACCACAGAAATGTGCAAGAGTGTGATCAGTAATTTTAGACAACGTGTTGACGTTATTATTTCTGAGAATGGACGTCATATTGAGCATCTGTTGTAAAACGTGATTTGTTGTTCTTGTTATGGTAAATAATTTTCTTATGAGTATGGCTCATGTGTTATATATCAAAATGAAAGTAATTCCATATAGTTACAATGATTTGTCATTATTAAATTTTAAATATTCCGATACATGTGAAAGCTAGTACTGTTTGAAAAATGGACAGATATTATGATACACCCTGCACTATACATTTATAGAAATAAAAAAAATTATACATACATTTTAATAGAAATCAGATGGAAAAGCAATCCAAAACTTAATAGTTATCAGGTCAATCCCTACAATGGAGTTGTGTTTCTTTGAACATTATCCACTAAGAGGAAGATTGATTGACTTTTGTTTATCATTAATTCGCTTGTATTTTATTGGTATACTTTTTTAGGTCCATGTTAATATACCGTTTATAATTTAATAGTCACATATACAGAAACCACATTATTATAGGTGAAACAGATTGATTTGCTTGCAAGATATCAAACACCGTTACACAGGACATTGGATTTTAAAGTATCGTCTGAAGGAAGCGAGTGATCCTACTTGCGACGTTGACTTTTAGTCAGAGTTTGTTACTACTAGATTGCTGCCACCGCTCAAAAAAGACCATTGAATCTGCAAAAGGTTAAATGTTTAAACTTGATTCTCGATGTTTTCTTTGATATTTGTTATGTCTTTCGGACAGTAAAAGTGCTCGCTTTTGCACATGCTTTAAATGTACAAAATCGCTATACTGATATAGCCATATTTTGTACTTTTACTACTAACAAAATCAAATTATCTGAATCACTGTTTTAAAATAAATGAAGATACTTTAATTCGGAATTTAGTCATGAGGTTTTATAGGTCTATCTATAAATTCTGTATCTTAAAGTTTATTTTATTCTGAGCATGTTAATGTAACATTACGAACCTAAATGAATAGGTTAGCATCCACTATTCTCATACCCCTAATCTACTATGCAACAGTTTTTGTATGAGTATTCTTTGTAAATTTTGTCACATGAAATGTGTGTCTACTGTGACGTCATTGATTAAGTACTAATATGGCTCTTTGTATGTCTTCTAATAACAAATCTTTCTGTCTCCTTCAAAGACAGATTGATCACTTGTCTCTTGTGCACAGTATAATATTATTTGCCCCTTTACCAATGTGTAAAATCTAGTAATTCGATTACATTTATCTGCTAATTATTCTAGCAAATGTGTATACATTTTGTACTACTTTTTCTCAAAATAAGAGTTAGTCGATCAAAATCATCAACATGTAAGGAATCAATTATTTAAATGTTATAATTAGAATATAAAGCCTGACATTTCCACTATTAATGGAACAAATCGCGACAAGTGGTGTCAAGTCATACTGAGAAATCCTGATAAATCTAAAATTTTAGTCTTAGAAGATGGTAAATTTGTTTTTATGTACTGAGAAAATCAGGAAGTAGGTAAATAAAGAATGGTGACGTTATAAATGTGTCTAAATTTGCGTACAAAGCAAATAATTCTCGAGCCAAATGCATAAACACCATTTGTTTGATTTCGTTGGGAATTCGATTTTTATACACGTTTTGAGGGTCTTCTTTACAGCAATTTTAGACTGAAAGCCCTAACCCAAGCTAGACATCCTTGAGATTTTCGCGTTTTAAACGGCATAATAAATCATACGCACCAATTGATTATCTCGTGCTAACGCCTTATTCACTTGTGCGCACGACTTAATAATCTTGCGCATAACATAGTATTTCGTGCGCACAATTTTATCATCTCGAACGATCGACATAGTAACTCGTGTGCACGGCATAATATCTCGTGCGCACGAGATAAATGAAAATACACACACACATGACACCTCTGTGCCACCATAGGTATCGCTTCTTGGTAAAAATAATGCTCAATGCAACCTGATTTGTTAATTAAATAGTGTGCACCACTTAATCACACCACATAGGAACGTGTGCGTAAGACTTAATTATCTCGTGATCACGACTAAGGAACTTTTGATCATTACATCGTGCCCGTGCGAACGACAGAGTATATTATTAGTTATGAAGATTGTTGACAGGTTATATGGCCCTATATAAACGGCTATTTGTAAATATAACCCGAGCCGCTAGTAGTTAACCTGTCAACAATCTTTACAACGAATTTATAATACAGCACGCATCATTTTTTAGTATAAAAAGTAAGATTTCTTCATAAATCGACAGCAGCCGTGTATATAAAACTATATAAACGTCACGATTATCCAATGAAAAGCGACGTTACAAACGTGCAGTATTATAACGTGGGCATAACTTAGTAATTCGTGTGCACGACTTAGTAAGTAACTTCTGCGCACGACTTAGTAAGTAACTCGTGTGCACGAGTAAGGTACTAGTGCACACGACATAGTTTTTCGTGGCACGTTTAAAAACACACACTTATTGTGTAAAACCGTTTTTTATTTTGCAATACATGTCATCTTACAACAAACCATGTGAAATGACAAATGTTTATGCTTTAAACTATTTAACTATTTTCCTATAAATTTAGTATTTTTGTAACGTACTATTATAGAGTCGAAAGCTTTGTCTCATGAAATATTCGAATGTTCCCGAACAAAATATATTTCTGCTATTTAAAATAGATAAAACCAAATTATGCACGGAAGGGCACCTGCGGTCTTCCTCGTTATAGTTATAGTACATAAAACGAGTTAGTTACGAGGATATAACACTGGCTGGGGCGACATCAAGGTATGTTTCTGCTAAAAATGGCGCTGCTAAAAATGGCGAAGCCTGTCGTCCAAGACAGTTTTTGCAGAAACACCCGAGATGTCGCCCAGTCAGTGTGATATCCTCGTAACTAACGAGTTTCATATACTATAACTGTTTTATCGCAATATCATGTTTTCTTTTTTTTGTTATAGAAATAAATAAATAAATAAATAAATCGTTAGCTACATTACAGTTACTTATGATAAGGCAGTTTTTTTCAAGTTGTTTTCGCTGCCGCAAAAAAGATATATAAAAGACATCCAATGTTAGAGGCGGATTGTAAACTGTAACCAATATTGATTCAAGATTAAAGGGCTTTTTTCAGTGGAAATAATTCATTCAGCGGATGTACCTTTTTATTAAATGAGAGTAAATTTCATTTGATTAATTATCTTTGTTTATACTTGTCATTGTATTTATTTATTCATTTATTTTATTTCATTTTATTGATTCCATTTTTCTTGGCTACTGGGAATGTTACCACTGCCCCATTGGAGCCTTTGTGGAAAAAAACTGTATTAATATATACAAGGTGCGAAAAAAACTCAACCGCTATATAGCAGTCAATTTTTTTTTCCTATATGAATCAATGAAAAAGCTGTACTGCTATATTATATCAATACAGTTTTTAAATGCTCATTGAAGTGTACTGAGCATAATGGGTTATTAAGAACAAAGAAAAGTTCCAAATCATGCGATAACACCAGTAAATGACCATATGACCTATACTGTGTCGGTGTGACGTAAAACCCAATCAAACAAACAAAGATAAAACAAAAATCTGCTTATCAATGGAAGAAATGTATCATCTGGATACTTTAATGAGATATTTCTGGAAACAAATGTTGATAGAGTTCTAAAGTGATTTAGTATGAACAAAGATATATGATCAATAATACTATTTCGTTGTCGAATACTTTATTATCTGGCATATGTTGATCATATTCGTATGGGATCATGTCTCTAACACTTACCAACATCATGCATATATAATTAAGTTTTCATGTATGATACTGAATGGTATCTACATAATTTTTCATGGTCTTACAGACCCTCAATTTCAAACCCATTCATTGTAAAGGTAAACTATCATATTTAATTAAAGCCGTGTTTCATATATATTAAGCATTTTAATGCAATATTTTTTATAATTAAAACAATAATTTTTGCGGGAGAAATGTTGCTTTATACACTTAAAATACAATAGTTCACCTATTATTACGCACTGGAATTCACTTTCGTACTCCTCTTAGTTTTATTTTTTTTATTTTTTTCATTTATTAATAAATATATCTTTCGATCATAAGAATGTTTTCATTAAAATTTTATCATATATTGCTTGCCCTTCAACGTTTTAATGTTACGTCTCTAATCCGTGTATTTTTTTCTAAACAAATATGATTATATATCTGATTATCTGTATTCGTACATTAATTAAAGAAAGTTTGCTCTTATGAAGAAACTTAAAAGAGAAATAGGAGAATTCATGTCACAGTATTATCTCACTGCAAGCAGAGAGTAGCAGATACGAATGTATTGGATAACTATCTCACTCCTGTCAAGAACATCATTCTGTCGTTTTATTCTCGGAGTCGGATTTCAAATGCGCGTCACGTTACTTAACATATTAAGTGTCGTTTTATTATTTCTTATTAATCAAATAAGTTTATAATAAACATATATTATAACTCACATATCATATTAAATTTTGTAAATTAATTTGGTTTTTTATGCATTTGAAAATGCATTTGCAATGACAACTTTTAATTGATTTTTAAAGCAATGTTTATTAAGCTTTAAAAAGCGAAGTTATAAAATATGGATTATACAGCTCCTTATTTCGGTGAAATAGACGAAGGATTAGAAATAAATACAACACAGGCAGATTTTACAAAACATCATGATGATGAGCCAAAGGGCTTGGAAATTCCGCTTTACATCTATATTATTTCTTCATTGTTGAATGCGACTATATTTATGATTGGGACATTCGGAAATATTCTAGTGATTGTAGTAGTTCTAAAAGTGAGAAATATGCGCACACCAACAAATGTGTTCTTGTTAAATCTAAGCGCAGCTGATGTTCTAGTATTGCTTGTTTGTCAGCCAGCTGGGCTGCTGGAGTTTTTCGGGAAGGAAAGGTGGTTTCTTGGAAAAATCATGTGTAAGTCGTTTAACAGCAAACATAATTATATTCAATGTTAAAGTTTTTTTCAATATATAAATCTGATGTGACAATTATTTTCTTCTACAGAGTCGTTATAGAACAAAAAACGTCGTAGTTTTTCTAGTCATTTATTCTTTATTTAATTTCCTGTATGTCTTGAAAATGATAATACATAAAACAATCATTTTAATTCTATTATGAAAATTCCCATATATTGTTTAATTAATCTAAAAGACCACCCGCTGCTAATCTATAAAAGAAAAGTGATTTGCCAAATCATCGTGCCATTAATCATTCTGTGAATGCATCATATCATAATTATTTGTTTTTGTGATTATAAAGCAGATCTCTTCTCGTGATCGTTGCACGAATAATCAGTCTTATAGCTGACTTTCTTTTGAAACTTACTCTTTCTATATTGACTTTGTTCACGGTTTAATTTACCGCGCATTTCTTTAAAAGGTCTTTTTCCCGTCATAGTAAAATATAAATGAAAAAATATCTAATACAAAAAGATAAAAACAATATGTTCTTTTCATGATTACTAATTTCAAAGGCAAATTCGATTTGATCTGGGCTGTTGATTAGCGACATTGACTTTATTTTATGTTCTTTTTCATATTTTGTGACCGTTAAATTGTCCATGACTTAATTGTTAATGAGATTTTAATGATGAAATATTGCTTATGCTGTTTCCAATGGCCATAAGTGATGTCGCACCTTTTATTGGTTTTGAAAGTAGTCCCGATTAGTCGAAACTGCGGTTTTCGCCGAATCATTTTTGTTTTATTTGCTCTCGATGAATCTCGAATTTCAAGATTTTTTATATTACTCGTTTCAAAAGAATAATTCCTCGCTTTATCAGATGAGACACTAAATGTACGAATAACAATATGCCCAGCAGGCACATCAACGTTGTTTCAACGTTGAATTATGGTCAGATTTCAACGTTGAAATAAGGTTGGATTTATATTCGGATTTGAAAGTTGAAACAACGTTGAAATTTCAACGTTGATACAACGTTGCAGCTTCAACGTTGGCACAACGTTGAAGTTTCATTGTCATTTCAACGTTGAAAACCCACCATACTTTAATTTTTGGATATAAAGCAAAGTAACCAAGTTTAACAAAATATCAAGACAATATTAAATACTTCAGATATTTTATTTCAAAAATACAGTTCAAGTGCAGCTAAAATTCACTTTAATAGTTTAAACTATTAAGCTACAATCTGTTCCAATCTTTTCTTTTAGATCTTTCTGGGTATGTCAAGTGTTCGAGTACTTCTTTGGCTGTCTCTTACTGCTTCTGCAAATAAAAATAAGAAGTTTGTAGTTAAAAGTAACTTGGTCAATCTCAAATTATACATATAATTACTCAACTTAGTGATAAGTTTTTATCTTAAAATGCTTTTCTCTAAGATTTACATCATAAAACAGCATAGAAATTGAAACATAGCTAAGTTTGATATTGACAGTAAATACTGTATATAGGACAACAAAATCTTTTTAAAAAGAAGCTATTTATATATAATTTAAAAGTCTCACCTATGATTTGTAAGAAAAACTGCTCCCCGTCAGTTCCTTACAGCATATTCCCAAGAAATTAACATTCTAGGCTCTAGCTTAAAGACCATTTTGTGCAGCATCCTGAAATCAACAACCATGTAAATTTTATATTAATAATGTTACAGGAATATTCCGATAGAATATATTTTAAGACAAGATAAATATTCAGTATTTGAAAAATTTATACTTTGTATTGTAAAAGAAAC
>NW_026859306.1:0-16203 GCF_026571515.1 Ruditapes philippinarum
AAGTATGTAAAAACCTTATATTAAAACAAAATTTAAAGAAAAAATTTTACGCTAATACCCCGTTTAAGTACATAAAACGTACCTTACCTTCTTTGTCGGCCCTTTTTCTCCAGCAGTTCTATTCTGTGTTCCAGTCTGACAACCTTTGATAAAACTTGCTCCTCATAATGATATTTGGAACATTCTTCTGTCGCAACACAACAAACAAAATACATCGCAAGGACGATTTCAAAAAATGCTGTCATGTTTGATACGTTTAACAGATGATAGATGTTTCAAAATCATTTCTAGTGTTTTTTTAACAGGTGATCAACTTATATATTATTGTTTACCACGTGACCTTCGAAACGTCTAAATAAACTATGCAATGCATTTGTTATTTAAGCGTTAGGTAGATTAGTCGTAGGGGTAGGGGGGGGGGGGGGGTGTTGACTCAAATTTCTCATGACTGTTTTTGAAAGTATAAACATCAGAAACCGAACATTTTCATTAAAATGATACCATTTAAAATATTGTCTTGTGTGTATTAGTTTGCTTAAGAAGTCTACTAAATGGTACTTGAAGATAATATAATATATAATGTTCGGAAATCCTTTCTTTTAATATAGGTCGATAATTTTCAATTTACAGATATAAACATTATCTAAAAGTATATAATAAGTTTACATAGTTTATATAAACATACAAGTAAAACACTATTAAAACGTGTTTGATGGGCAAAAGGTTTTAACAACACTGCCATGTGCTTCAGGTAACTTTCTACTAAATCATAAAATGTTTTAAGAAAATATAAACGGATGGGTTCATATGGGAGTGATCATGTACCAGTTACTTAGTTGTAAGTATCTAACATTCATTCATTTTAATGAAGAAAAAGAGTCCAAGGTAGGGGCTTTATATCTATTATTTATGTAGTGATCTGCTTCCAGAAGAATAAAAGAGGATTTTCCGGTCAGTCCCTCTTTTTGGACCTATTTTGGGCATTTGATTAAATATTAGGTAATGGTCTCTTGGTGTTATGCTTACTACAATTGTCTTCAAACTGTTATAATATTGCTGCAATAATTCAGCTATTATACAAACGATTAGAGTCAAAGGTCACCTTCAGATCAGCAACAACAGTAAAGGAAGTTTCACATGTCAAAGGAATTGCAAGCTAAAAACATACATTCAATCAGTGCGACATTGCCCTTAATCTGAAGGAGCCCAAACCGCCGTTCTGCAAGGCATCTCAGTACTTAGTCTAATATTATTTATGCCATATCCATTTCTTTTAATTTCTTTCAAACGGTTCAATGCATACAGAGTGGACACGCAATTTATACATAATGCTGACCTCCACACCAGAGGAAGCCTAAACCTGCACACTGCACATTATCTAATAATGTTTAATTTTGCTGCTGATTAGTTCAGTTTCCTTCAGTTGGTTCAAAAGATACAGAACGGACCAGAAATAGCAAGCAGACGGGCGGACGCCTGCAAGTTGCACAGCATTATATACAAAGTAGTTTAAGTTTTAAAAAAATGTTTTATTTTACGTACATAATGACAATATTGCTGAAACATATATTTTACAAAAGTTTGCTTAAACGAATGTTTAGGAGGAAGAAGGAAATATTTGTACCTGTACATGTGTATAAATACAGCGAATCAAAGGATTCATGAATAGAACATGAAACTATAGTAACATATCACGAGTCACAATCAGGTCTTATAACAAAAGTAAATGAATAAGATTATCGTATTATCTTAACGTATTCATGTTCCGTTTAGTCGGAACCATCGAAATGTTTTTAAGGGACATTCTTAAAAACTTCAACAAATGTAGGGTGAAAGGTTATTATGTAAGCGTTTATCAAGATGTTATACATTTGTTAAGTACTTAAATATTAATAATAACAAAACAAGAACAACAAAATACAAAAAAATATGAATCAGAGAATTTTATTTGTTATTTTTTCTTTTTTACATTACAATGTTTTGTATGCAACCATATTGGGTGATAAGTAAATTCAACTTTTTTGTCCCTAAAATGCATATGTTTGCTTGTTAATTGCTTTTCTCTAAGAGTCTCTCAGTTTGTGATTTCTCGTCAACGGTAAGTGTCCCATTTTTCGTTTCTGTTTGTTTGTAATTTACCACTTTCTGGTCCTCAGGTCCATGTCCTTGTTTCAGCCTTTTAGTTAGTTATATTCTTTGAAGCCGCATGCCTCCAGATGAGTCAAAACATTTCAATTAAATCAAACTTGAGAAAAATGAACTACGATTTTAGAAAAAGTAAAATGATTCAATATTCAAGTAATATCTTACTTGTTATGTGCGGTTAATGACTGATTTTTCAGTATTTACAACTACGTATATTTCTACTGCGTTACTAACGCAGTAAGGGCTACTTATGCATATTTTGACCACTTTTGGTAATTTACGTGGGTTGCAAGTGCCATTGTGTAAATTGCTTCCTTTTGGTTATTTCACAATAGTATATACATTCAAATACATTTTCAAAATTTTCATGACAATTAGCATGAATCTGGAGGCGTGCTGATTATTAATTTTCTATGATTGCCTTAACTGCATTAAAAAAAAAATCCTAGTCCTTAGTTTATGAATGCCGCCTTTTGAAAACTTTGTTCTCACCTTTAACAGTATTACAAATAGTAATGGGAAGGATTTGTTTCACATGCACAAAGAAAGTTTAACGACTTAATAAACAACAACACGATCGAATTGTGCCTGTATTGTATTTTATAATGGGACTATACTTTGTAACTAGAAAATATCAGCAGCAGCATCAACAACTATTACAACAACAACCTCTTCCGATTCTTTAAAAATTGAGCAATATTGCAAAAAAGGATGACAAAGATCAACAAGGCTTAAGCCGGTGCTAGGGGGCGCGGACGGTAGTTTGCACTTGACAATACCGTCCATGAACAGGCTCAATCAAACCGAGTCTGCAACATTTTCAATTTTGCCGTGCTGGGCTTTCTTTAGGGATTCTTATTTTCTCTATTTTACATTATCTTTCATGTTCTGAGAGCAGTACAGACTGTATTACCTGTCTAAAACAACTGTGGTTTTAGATAAGCTCTGAAATTATATTGAAACCCTTTATATCAACAGTTTCAAAAAAGTCATTGCTTTACAAATTTATTCATATTCGTAAGATTTGACAAATTGCAGACGTATTGAAGGCGTCTGCTGTGTTCGCCGTTATCTGTTTAGTATATTACTTTTTTCAGTAGGCCCTTGACAAATTTCAGGTAGAATATATGTGTACATATATATTCTTATTTCTTTCACACAAGCAAACTGTTTTATAGCAAGGTCGCTTTTTATCAAAATTAGTTGTTTTTTTATCTATACAAACGTCCATTGAAAATCGACTTTACAATCATGAATAAATAACAATTTTTAAATATTAATGTTTTGTCTATTAAAAAAAATAGTAACTTTTGAATGTTAATAGGAACTTAGCATGAATTAAATGGAAAGTATCGGTTAAAAATAATCAAGAGCATTAACTCGTCCGGTCTTACATGTAAATACAGTTTTATAAATTTACAAGAGTTATGATGGGAAGTACATAATATTGTTAACGGTTAACGTGACTTGGTAGTTTACAGTATTGATAACAATGTTAATGCTCGATATGATGTTTTAGCTTTATAGATATCAGTATGCAGATTTATTACGTTGCTGCCTTGTCAATAAATTGATTAGATTTACTGTTACGATCCATTTTTGCCACTTATATGCTTATCAATAAATTGTTTCTAGACAATGTGGGACAAAAGTACTTTTCACAAAATCAAGCGACATATACCCTCTTTTTAAGATGATCAAAGCAGCTAAAATGCATTATGATATGATTGTAATAAAGCTGCAATCTCATTGATCGAACTTTTCATAACATCATATTCACTGGGTGTAGCATCATATTTACTGGCTGAATTGGATTTTCCAAATCTAAAAATAGATTGAGACTAATATTCAATAACCATAGACCGTAAATTGTTGATAAAGCGTGTTAATTAAAAAATAATTGTTGCGTTTTGTTCTTTATGGCATATTTCTCGATTTAAGTATCATTACTTTCCTTGAATTACTTTTTATGCGTAGCGTTTGCGTAGTCTTTGCACGCCTAACACTTGCGTCTTTTTTCCCGCGCCTCAAGGCAAAATTTGTACATGAATATAAGGTTGTACTTTTGTGTTTTTTAGCCTATTTATATAATAAAACAATTATTGACTAATGAGCCATTGAATATTCATAGGCAGAAAGTCATATTGACCTCGGCTTCGCCTCGGTCAATATTTCATCTGCCGTTGAATATCTCACCATATTCAACGGCTCACTAGTCAATAATTGTATAATATCAAATGCAAACTTAAATACTTGTACGTTTTATTTTCAGAACGAATATTCATTGGACACTTTATATTTTAACATTTTTGTTCTACAAATTGCAAACGAAATTATATTTAACTGTTGCAACATAGTATTTTCCTGGATTTCGTTATCAACCATTTCATGTAGCAGTTTCTTCAAATCCCAACGCTAGAATTTTGAAATTGGTATTGTTATTACCAGCTGAAAAGATTTGAGGTTCGGTTTCCCCGAGTTTAGTGTATTCGTGTCTCTGAACCCTAAATTTCAACACTTCCAGAAACTCAAAATCATTCTTTTACGAGGGTTGATCAATAAATTCGTGGACACACTCCATAAATTGTTTTTTGGGGGAAGGAAAGTTAATATAATTATATTTGACATTTATTCAATTATTTATCAATTTGATGTGTAAGTTTCAGATAAATAATCCATATATTTTATCCGAAATGACAGTTTTCAGAAATACATGTAAAGCTGATCGCCGCAGCTCATTTGCAACTTACGTTACGTCGTGACGTCGGCGTTACATCTTCTCAAAAATAATGCAGCACCAACTTCTACACATCGTTCATGCCTTTGTACCCACCGACTGAAAATGTTCTTATACAATGAAATCAAAGAAATTCAAATGAACGCAACACAGACAATGCTATGGACTGCAAATCATGGAATCCGGTTAACTTGTGTCCATTTAACTCTGCCTTCAATTTCACTCGCATAACGTTTGCATCGCAACAAGTTTTAATTGGTCTGCCGCATCTCTTATCATCCTGAAGTTCTTCTCTACCCTCACAGAAGTGTATGTGTTACTTATAAACTAAGGAATAAGACACTTTTTTTGTTCCAGATACAATTCCATGTTTTTCTTTAGTGTGTTTTGGCGTCATACCAAGATTTACACAGACCTAATAACTGTCCTCTGCTCCAACAACGTCGTGCTCCTCTCTGGTGACACACCCCTGTCTCCATTAACATCTCGAAATAGTAGCGACGCTTGTTTTTTTTAAAATGTTCTATATAACGATATGAAGGAACGTTGCCGTCAATTTTCATATTTTTAAAGAAGCACGCCAAAATAAGGACAATTTTTAAGTATTTCAAAATGATAAATATAACTTTTTTTGAGCTGCGGTGTTCGTACGGTATAGGGTTGCTATGGCGATACATATAATGAACAAAATGAGATTTGTTTTTAAAAAATCACAATATATTTGAATAGTATTAAATTCTTCTCCTAAATAACATAAAATCTTTATAATATCTTGATTAATTATTAAGTTATTAATAGTGTCCATGAATATATTGATCAACCCTCGTAAATGAGCACTTGAAATCGTATCAGAAATGACAGAATATTGTTATTTTTGGTTGGCCGATGAAATATTTTAGTTAAAATATATTTTGAGCTCCTTCTAAACACGAACACAACCCAATTACATTTTTTGAAGAATTTATAATACAGCACAATTGCTTTTGCGAGATCTGTCTTAGTATGATCATGCATTTTTTACCTTATTGCTTACGATTGTCCAGTGACATATATTTCAGATGGAATATATTTTTTGAATTTCTTAATGATATATTATTTTTATTAATATTATCATTATATGTTGTTGACATTGATCATAATTTTTAATAATAATAATAATAATAATAATAATTGAAAATAATAATGATAATGATGCTGCTGCTGCTGCTGATGCTGTTGCTGCTGCTGCTGCTGATGATGATGATGCTGCTGCTGCTGCTGCTGATGCTGCTTGCTGCTGCTGCTGATGATGATGATGATGATGATGATGATGATGATGATGCTGCTGCTGCTGCTGCTGCTGCTGCTGCTGCTGCTGCTGCTGCTGCTGCTGCTGCTGCTGCTGCTGATGATGATGATGATGATGATGATGGTGATGATGATGGTGATGATGATGGTGATGATTCTTATTGATAAAATATGGAAAATACAAATGAATGAGTTAAATATATATCTGAACGTTTTTATTGTTTCAGTTTATATATAAATAAAAATAACACATGTCTCTCAGGGTATTAGTGCATATAAGCAACCCGAAACTGAAATAACAGCATGTAATTTTTAATTCGTTATTGGATAGGGTTAGGGGAGAGAACGAGAGAATTTATATAGATGACTATATAGAACTAAAAAGATTACTGGGAAATTTTGCAAAAATCTGATAATCATTTCTAGGATGATATCAAAATATCTAAATTTGACATCAAATAAGGCTTTATGGTAAAAAGTTTACGTGAGGTATAATAAATATATATAATTTACTTGTATGTATAGCTTTCAACTACAACAGTGGTTTTGGTAATCAAATAATACCTTTTTAATTTTTTTCTGTAGTATGTTACTCGGCAGTAAGTAAACTTTATATTAATTTACCAACCATTCAGACAATTATATTTTATAAGATACCGTCATTTGTTAATCATTTATCTTATCTATATTGTTTTAACTAAAATTAATGTCTCGACTTGAATAGAGGTGAAGGCATTATAAAAAGTTCAAATCCTTGTTTAGATGTAGAATTTTTTCTTAAAATTAGACGTTGCATTTTATCTAGCGTAAAAAGCTTTGTTAAATTCAGGTTGTCGAGTCATTAAACTGGGAATCGAACGTGGTAGGCATATCGGGATACCCAGAGATGTGGAGACTATGTACCTATTGTATTGAAGCATACAGATAACAGTGATAGAAAATGAATTTCATGTATTTTATGAGTGTAAAAAGTAATTCGCAGGCAAATATTTATACCTGGGTCGCGCAATATTATGTTTGGAAGTTTTCTATGTTAAAAATAATTACAAATAACAATCACGAATAAATATACGGTGGTTTATTCACACAATAGTTAAAAGATGTATGCGATTTTTCTATGTAAAAGCTGAACTTCCAAAATATGAAAACGTGTGTAATTGTCTAGAACAGTGAAAATTACTTATAATGTAGATTTATATCATAGGGCCGGTGGTCGCTCCTATTATATAAAATAAAATGTTGTTATTAGTGTTGTTATTTTTTATTTAACATAGGCGGATGTTTCTAAATTCAATTTTTCAACATTTTTTCGGGTTCTGTTGTAGCCGGTGTTAGGGGGCGTGGATGGGAGTTTTGCACTTGACAGAACCGGTTCACTTCTTTAACAGGCTAAATCAAAACGTAGCCTGCAACATTTTCAAATTTGTTGTTTTGGACTTTCTTTAGGGATTTATATTTATAATTTATTGTTATTATTACATTAGATTAATTTCAAGATCAAAAACAATTTAAACAAGAAAAAGAAGAGTAATTTGATCCTTTTTTGATAAAAAGCTAGACATGTTAATAACGAATCATCAAAGTTGTTTAGACCAGTGTCATATTATAAAAAATATAACCTGACAATGTGTGTAATGAATGAAATTTTAGAACAATAAGTTAAACTTTAAGATTTGATTTTCAATTAATTGAGTCCCCAAATACTAATAAGATTTATAGACATATTTTTTTTAAATGGAGTTATTTCTATAATAACTTCTGGCAGGATTATAATAAATATATTTTTTAACTGCAAGACCAGTATGTAGAACATCTTTAAGATGGTCAATTATTCCATTATTTATCACAGAGATTATTTATGTCGAAAATTTACGTATTTACGGTCTTATCAATACATTTTTATAAAACAAGAAGTATCTTAAAAAGATCCTAGGACGAGTTATACAACTCATATTACTTCGCATCAGCTTATTTTGGAGTCTTTGTGAAACTGTTTAGATTTTAGATCTATGTTGAAACACTGTAAGATATGTTTCTAAAATGGGAAGTAAATGACCTTACACATTGCGTATTCATATACACACAATGCTTTTACTTAATATGCTCGCAATGTTATATATCGAAATTTTGAAATTTATTTGAATTGAATACATCAATAATCGTATGATATATCATGAACATAATTTGAAAAAATTGAGATTTTTTTCCTGAGATTCGTCCAGACTTCGTCATTTTGGACACAACTTATAGAATGTCATTTTATAACTCAGTAGAGTCTTATTCTGAAAATGCTTGTCATTGGAAAAAAATTGAAATTTTTAATTGTAAAATTGGAGGACGTTCACGAATCGAAAAAATCAAAGATATTTAATTAAAAAGTTGCTTTTTCTTTTTGCACTCCTTTAGATTATTTTATGATTTGGACGTGTAAACGTTTCAGAAGTTTCTTCCCTGTAATTTTACAGTAAGTCAAACCGGTCTCAGACGGACTTCAAACAAAACATTTTTCAGCAAAATAGACCTTTCGAGTAGTGAATTATAATAATGTATATTTAAGCATTAATTTTATAAATCTTTATGCAAAATTTGAAAGACATTTCTTTATTTTAAATAATCTGTTACGGTAGAAAAGAAATATAATTTTGACAATGTAAGGGCGAATTCGTTGTTATTAAAATATATTCAGGTTGATTTAACACAATGTATTAATAATAAGAATTTACATTATTATAAAAAGGCGTATCCTAAAGTTTTATTTAAACATATAGTAAATAATTTAATTCTTAATTGGTATAATTTACACAATAAGGTTTTAAAGAAAAACACAAATCATGTATAAACGACTCTATTATCAGTTTAAGAAAATTGTATGACGTTTTTATTGTGCTGATATTCTTTTTTTTCATCCTTTTCAATATGTGATTTTCTCTTCACAAATATACATTTGCTGAGGAGTCCCAGACAGTTTTAGGTTCAATTCGCATTATAAAATCTTAGTTCATCTTTGCAATAAATGTTGTGTTACAGGATCTTTAGTGCACCTTTATTTTTTCCATTACAGTCTGGTATTTTAATTCTTAGTAGCATTTGTGTAAATGAGACCTTCCACATTAGATGTTTGCACATTTCTATGATGCCGATAGAGGTACAGGCATATCTATGGCCTCAGTGTGTGCGCGGGTATTCGAGCCGCTTGACTGCTTTTTCGATCAAGAATAGTGTACGGGTTTCATGTGTAGGTGAGCGCAATTATGCATAGTCTGAATATAATCTCGGGTTCATCAAAAATAAACATGTAGCTGGCCTCGAAACTTGGGTCAAGGAATACGTCTCGGCGCGCTGGGATTAAACAGGTATAATACAGATCCTCCTCTCTCTCTCTGGTTTATTTTGGGCATTATTTGATGTTTTGGATGAAGCTCTGTATGGTCATCAATAGCAGCTTTTCCCATCCACACTCATTATAAAATGTGTGCCTTTTCTTTCAGTTTACTATTATAAGCATGTAAGGCGCCTACGCATGGAAATGGATATTGAACTGGCCGATATGTTTCGGGATTTTGTTGGCCTCATGGTAGTAAGTACAGTTATCTGGAGCAAAATAAATATTAGGAAGGGCTGGAAATAGAATAATGACTAAAATATTTATTTTGTCTATGTCATAAAGCAAGCAAATATTCATCTGTGGTTTACATGAATGGTTGCTTGAGTTTTTGGAAGGTGGTGCAATGCTCTGCGCTGCGGAGGCGCGCTGTCTTGAATCAAATCTGTGTTTCAACTTAACCCATTATATCCAGCCGCGGCATTGCCATGGCCATTTTGTAAAAAACATTGGGCTGTTGTTATTGAAAGGCCCTCCCTGTTTTACATGTGAATTAACATTGCTAATGTATAAACTATAGCAACTGCTTCATACTCATGTATGGATCAAGTCGTCTGGCAGCATATATGTTGACATTGAGGCTATTGCGCTTGTAACGGCATGGGCTACAGTGCTTAAGAATTTCCTGTTAGCCGGCTGGATGATGAGCAACGATGGGAGCAATCTCAAAAGCTGATTCGGAAGTGCTGGGCATCTTCTCAAGTAATAATAAGTATTCGCGACTAGCGTACTCAATAATAAAAAGGGATAGGATAATAATGAATAGTATGATGGAGACAAACGTGCATTTTATTTCATGAAGGGGTACATTGTAAAGAAATATCGAATTAATGAGGCGAGAGATAGATATGGGGATGTTTCGTGTCTGTATGATTCGGGGGCGGTGTGGTGTGAGTAGCTCGTGGACGAAGCGCCTGGTGTTTTGGGAATTATAAATGGACGAGGGACAATGTTGAGGAATATCGAAGAATCAATAAATAATATTGGAATGAGAGGAAATAAGAGGAGAGTTCCTGTAGGGAAAGTTAGGCTGATAAAAAAATAAGTGGGCCCGCTTGTGCAACGTTGGTTACCCATTACGCGTAAGAACGACGTCAGACCATTTTTAGCCCTCTTTAACAAGTAAAAATTTTGCTGATGGATGCGATGTGCGGAAAATGTGATCTCTTTTATATGAAAATCAAGTGTTTAGGCCGGAAATATAGGTATTTTTTTCAGCTGAAATGGGATGAACAAAAAAGGGTTGAAAAGCAGCGGCGTGTATATTGAGTTAATTGTGTTACTAGATAATCTTCATGATTTTGTTAGTATCGGAAAATTGGGTTTGTGTTTCAGGCGTCAAATTAGATATAGGCTTGTTATTGGTAAGTTTACAGAAATAACAGTAATTATTTGTTGTATAGTGCACTTTGTTTTTATCTTTACTGTAATGGCGGATTGTCTTATGCTTCCGGGTGTGCAACTCACTACATGATATACATAGAACAATCAGAGTGATGCATTAACGAATAATCAGTATGATGAATAAAGATTATCGAATGATAATGGTTGATATCAGAATGATAATTATTAAAGGTAAGGTGGATGAAGGAATAATCAGAATGATAATGAAGATATCAGAATGACATAGAAGTATATCAGAATGATTATGATAATATCAGAATGATAATGGAGATATCAAGATGTAATATACTGCAAGAGTAAGATAATGAGGATTCATATAGTAATGAAGTATATCAGAATGACATTGAAGATATCAGAATGATTGAATGATATCAGAATGATAATGAAGCTTATATCAGCATGATAATGAAGATATGCAGAATGATAATGAAGATATCAGTATTGATAATGAGATTGCAGATGATATATATCAATAAGATGATGATATACCAGATATCAGCAATGGATAATGAATAATTATCAGTATGATAATGAAGGTATAGAATGTATAATGAATTAAAGAATGATAATGAATATATCGAATGATATATATCAGTAAGATAATGAGGATATCAAAATGATAATGAAGATTCAGATGATAATGAAGATATCAGAAATGATAATGAAGATATCAAGAATGATAATATTCAATAGAAATGAATATAGATGAAAATGAGGATCTGATTTATAATAGGAAAATGCTCAGAATGTGATATACTGAGAATGATTATAGAATCTCCTAGAATGACAATGAAGAGATTATAGATGATAATGAAGATATTCATTGTCATTCAATATCTTTATTGTCATTCTGATCTTTCATTATTTATTCTGATATCTTCATTATTATCTGATATGTACATTATCATTTTATACATAATTATCAATGATTTTGAATCATTATCATCATAAATGTGTTTCTCATAAAATTCATTAGTAAAGCAGATCTTCAAAACTATTACTTTAGAGAAATAATAATGTTTTAATTAAATTTTTAACACATTGTACTGCTATTACCCATTTTGGTAGTTATTGGCACGGGGGGGTCGTCTAGTAGCTGGTTGTAGACTTCCAGGAAGGATTGGTTTAGGGTGCACTAACCCGGCGCTAATATGACTGATCTGTGGGAAAAAGCGTATGAACAAACAAATCCCACAGCCTGTTTTGCCCATTTGATTCCGTGGAGTACATTTTGTTTTAATGAACACAAACATTTAAATTATTAAAGATCACAGGATAAATAACATCACAGCTGCAATTATTCATATCATAATTGAAGACATAACATGAGAGAAAACCAAAGGATATAAATAGAACAGGAGTCAGGATATTAAATTAAGATATAAAATAAAAAAAAACGAACAATCAGAATCATAACTTACTAGAGATAAAAATAATATTTAATTCTACCTAAAAGAGATATTAAATAGATGATATATATATAATATATAAATAAGAGAAAAAGACAAATAATAAAAAAAAGAAAAAGTGTTTGTGCATTGTATTAATAGAAATATAGAAAAATGATATATATAAACAAGTGAGGGAAATAGAGAGGGGATCATTGATCCAGCAGCTATTAGTGTTTTGAGGAATGTTGGCATTCTTTTTAGTATCCGCTCATTTAGCAGACTCAATCAAACCGAGTCTGATATATATATAGATAAATTTGTTGTTAGATTAATGGTTGAAGGGATTCACTTTCTTTCTGTGTTTTTTAACAAGAGAAATTTAAAAATTGTGTTTGGGGAGCTACAATTTCTTTATAACAGTTAAGTCGATGTTAGGCATTTCCTTAAAAATAACGCCATTTTTAATAGATCACAAGACGACAATTTTTCAGCTCTATTGATTGAGGAAGACCTCAGGTGTCCCTTTGTCCTTTAATACAGGTATAGTAATTAGAGCAAAGATGTATCCATGGATGGTAATGAACGTAACCTTGTAAACGCTCATTCTCAATAAAACACAGCATTTGATGTTCCACTGGGTAGCTCTTATACGAAGGTTTTTCTTGAGGTCAAAATGTCGTTAGAAAGGTGGCTGCCACTTTGTCTAATAGGGACACTCTCAGTTTTACATTTCTATCTGTTATTTTTCTTTTACAAGTACCATTAATGCCCTAAAATGTAACATACGTTACTGTTCGCCACCTAGAATTTTTCAATTTTGAATTGTGTTTCAGAAAAATAAGTTCCAGAATAAACGAAACATGTGGCAATTAGTCATTGCTGTGTGTATATGCACTTTGATTATTGGTAAAAATTATATTTGACTGTTAAAATCTCATTGGTATAATGAATGATCAAATGTCGCCAAATGCATATAAATAAATAGTGGACAAACCTAAAACAATAGAAGTGAAACCCAAATTACATAATTGAATCGATGCATGCTTAATAATACAGCATATATATAATTATAAGTAAAAATAAGCTTGCAGCCTCTCAAATATCATTCTATTTTCGGAAATTTTCATTTTTTATTCAAATCTTTTCAACAGCACTTTAAAAAGAAACATTACGTTACCATTATTTAAGAGCCAATCCATTCAAAAGAAGAATCCAAACAAGAAAGAATATTAACATGTGTGTAACTCTGATATATTAACCACAAATTATGGCGGCTTTAAACGGGTCTTGCGTCATTTTTAACCCACTTTCAATGTAAAAATGAAACATACGTTACAGAAACATACGTTATCAACTTTTTAAAGTAAGTTTATCAAAAGGGAAATTTGAAGTCAGAAAAAGCACGTCATAACATCAACATTAACTTCTATTTTGACATTAGTAAGTAAATTTTGTTAACTTTGGTCGTGTTTTTACTTGTTTAAGTAACCACAGTGAAACAAACGTTACTTTTATCAAAACAGACTTTATATTGTTTACACATGCATATAAAAAACATAAAATCGCATTTTTATGACAATATAATGATGTGCATTAGATTCCTAAATAAAAAAGTCGATTTTACATGTAAGTTTAAATTCCGCGTGATAAAGTTCATAAATAAGCGATTGTGAAACATACGTTACTCCAACTTACAATTCAACAATTTTGAAAAATTAAAGATAAAGTTGGGATTAGCATGCCTGTAAAGTAACGGTTACCTTGTTTAGATGTAATAAGACACAAAATTGTTTTTTACAAAGGAAAGATATGTTAATAATATGTTGATGTGACAGCAGAAATGTTAAAAATATATTACAAGATATTGATGTTCCTCAGCAACAACTAATTCGTTCTGCAAAGAGCTTACTGGCCGTATTTCATTCTCTATATAATAATGTTAAAATTATATCCATAAATATAAATTATTTTACAAAAAATAAAATTTTTCTCAACCTTTACTTGCATTTGAATAAAATGAAAATACGTGACATCCTATATGGGGATAAATATCGAACTGTTTTAGTACTAAATTTTCCAAATCATTAAGAAAGTGGGAAAGTTGAATATTTTGAGAAAAAAAGTTGCTAATACAAAAATTGTGTATGCATTCGACCTCTCATATATTATATATGATATATATCCTTTGAATGAAGACATAAAATAATCATTTTCAAAATTGACTATTTTTGCTTTCTACGAATATTTAACTTTGAAGAAATTGACTGAAAATTAGCAAGGTACCCAACTTCTTTGAATTTCCTGGGTTTGAAAGTCCCTCTAGATAGAGAATTTACAGATTTTGATATATTTTACAGACATTTGTTATTAATATGCAGCCAATATGTTACATTATTAGATCTGTAATCTACGTTACCGAAGAAATACAGTGTCATTACCGAAATAAATGCCATTCTGTTATATCATAGTTTCTTGTTCAAAATATTGCTGGCAAACTTGCAAAATACCCTAAACATTTACTTCAGCGATAAAAAATGACACAATGACAACATCAATTTTTTAATATTTTTCAACCTCAAATGCTTTATTTTATTGAGAATGGGCGAAAATGTTACACCCATTCATGTGATCACTTTATAAGAAAAAAAAACTTGTTTTAAAGACGCACATTTTCAAAATTCTAATTTATATGGATGTCTATCTGATTTATGATCAAATGGAATTCATCACAAAGTCAATGTCTCATTCCTAGTACAGTGCATATATAAACATTATTGATGTACTGGCAGCTTAGTCTTTGCTATATATGGAAATAGTGGGAAGCAAATTTTTATAAAGTTTTATACCCTTAACTTGTTCTGTAAGAGAGGAAAAACAAATGATTCACAATCAATTTTGTACAATTTTTTTATTAAGAAAAGTCACACATTAAAGCTATCAAAACCAATCAAACAAACATGTTCTATTTTAAAAGTACAACATTAATAACAAAAACAGTATAATAACAATTCTCTCTATGAAGCTTCCATGATAATACATATACTGAATACTGTTTTCCATAAACATTTCAAGTTTTAAACAGTCATGTTTAATATATATATATATATGGGATCAGTCAAACTGTTGGCCCGAGGTGGAGGGGGTAGTGTTTTGAACTGTTGCCCAAGGCCGTAGGCAGAGGGCAACAGTTCAAAACACTACCCCCTCCACCTCGGGCCAACAGTTTGACTGTTCCCAAATCACATATGAAATAACTGTTTTATTACCTGATCAATTAGTGTTTTTTTAACAGTACTTGCAGAAGAAAAGAAAGGACAAGAAAATAGTTTTGCACATATGTTAATAATTAAACTTAATACTTTAACTATGTCACGTCACGACTGGTTTATGATTAAGATTGATGTACGCTTCAAGTGGGAATCTTCTATGACGTCAATGACGTCAGAACACGCGAAGGAAACAGTTGAAACTATTGACCGGTCAACAGTTCGCGAACGTTGACGTTTAAAGAATTTCAGAAAACAGTTAAAAATACCAAATTACATTTATATAAGGTATCAGGTAATAAATATAATTGTTTCATCATAAACCTTGCCAAAATATATGAGTTACCAAGTATATTTAATTAAAGGTTTACAAATGTACTAGATGGATTTTATAATACAATATCCATTAAACAGACATAGTTAATATATAATGTACAATTGACATAACATATTACACCATGAACTTATCTTAACTTCATATAAAATTGTTTAAGCATAAATATGGCCAAAATATATGTGTTATCAAGTGCATGTAAATTAATATATGTTTACAAAATATACTAGAATTATAAAATCTATATTCGCAAGTCA
>NW_026859307.1:0-19231 GCF_026571515.1 Ruditapes philippinarum
ATATTCTTTAATTTCAAAGTTTTTAGAAATTAAAAAAAAATTAAAGGACCCCTTTTAGGGGTTTCTCTTTTTTATAAAATTATTAAAATTTTTTTTTTTTTTAGGTAATAGACCTTAGTGATTCTTTGGAAGCTTTACCCAAATTTAAAAGGGTTTTTGGGAAATTAAAAATTAAATTTAAAAGGAAACCCCTTCTAGGGGTTTCTCTTTTTTCAAAATTATTTTCCTCTTTTTTTAAAAAATCTTTAAAGTTAAATTTATGTTTGCCAAAAAGACTTCTTTGGCCCCAAGAAAATAAAGTGGTCAGAAAAAGTACCGGGGAAAGTAAAAGCGAAATTTTAAAGTAACCGGGAAAACTGCCAAATTTATTTGGGAAAAATAGGTTTTCCCAAAACATTTTCAAAGGGAAACGCCCCTTTTTTTTGTCAACTATCAGATTATAAAGTCGTTTTTAGCCGGTTTTAATTTGGCCCGTTTTGTTTTTTGCCTCTGGGTTTATTTCAAAAATATAATTTTTTTACCTTTGTATTTGATGAAGATTCTGGGGAAAAATAAGGTTTTTTTGGAAATTTTTTTTGATAATCTGTTAAAATTTAATTTGTTAAAAACCCCATTATATTGTTTGTTCTTGAACGAATCCCCTTTCCCGAGGGATTCGTTTAAATTAAAAATCTGGTTTGGTTTCAAAATTTTCTTTTAAAAATTTGTTTTATTTCTGCTTGTCTAAAATTTTTTATAATTGTCAAGCAGGGTATTTTCTTTTTCAATTCAAAAGTTCCCCGGGTTAATCTGCCTTTTTTTGAAAATTAGAAAACTAACCAGTCTATATGTTTTTTATTGAAAAAGTATTAAAACCTAAAGATTGCTTGGTAGTGTGTGTGGGTTTTTGTTAAAGGAGTGGTGGGAGTATCCCGAAATAGAAATAGTGTGTGGATGGTTTTTGGGGTAGTGGTTGTAGTAGTAGTGTTGGGGGGTGGTACTAAAATTTGGTTGCTGCTGCTTTGGTGGGGGTGGTGGGGGTTTTGGGGTAGAAAGAAAAAGTAAAGGTGGTGGTGTATTTAGTAGAAAAATCGTTCAGTAAATAGTAAAAGATAAAGTAGAATAAATTGTATGGTAGTAGTGCGGAGTGGGGATAGTAAATGGTACTGTTTTTAGAATTTTGGGGGGGGGTTTGGCGAAAGTTTGGGGTTTTTTTTTGTGTTAATGTGAAAGTGAGTTGTTTGGGGGAAGTAAAAGCTAGCAGTAAAAGTAAAAGTAGTGGTATGGTAGTGCTGTGGCAGTTTTGGTATTAGTTAGGAATGGTTTGTGGTGGTGGTTGGGAAATAGTTGTACTAGTTTGGGATTTTATTGTTGCTTTTTTCCCCTTAAAATTTAATTTTTTTAATCAAAAATTCAGAAAGGATGTCTGTATTGGGTTTTGGGGTTTTTCACCTCTTGATGGAGGGTCAATGTAAAACTGCCAAAAAGTTCCCGCCCCCTATATTGTAACAAGGATTCTTTTCCCACAAGGTTAATTTTATCAGATTCTTATTTCTTAAATAATTTTTTTAAAATGTTTTTATTTTTTAAAAAAATATGCATAGCCCAAAAGAAAAAAAAAATTAAAGGGTTTTTAAAATGGCCCCGCGTTATTTGACGCTTTTTTGACATTCAAACTTTTAAAATATAAAGAAGGAAAAATTGCGTTTGGCGAAAAATGTTGATGATGGGATTAAAAAGGATAATTTTAAAAATCTCATTACGGGAATTTAAAATGTCAAATAGAACAGATTTTAGTATTTTAGTTAAAATATATATAAAAAAAAAGCCCTATATGTCAAAAAATAAATCTTTTTAAAGGGTAAAATACCGCAAAAGTAATATGTCCCTTATAATTTTAGTAAAAAAGGGTTTTTGTTTAAAAAGTGGAAAAGAAAGGGGAAGAACCGATATGTAAAGTCGTGTAAAAAGGATTAGAATGTGAGGAAAGAAAAGGTTGGGGGAAGGGTGTGGCCCCCAAAATTTTATGAAAAAGGGGATTTTTGTTCAAAAATTTTGTTGTATAACAATTGAATGTAAAAAAAATAAATGATTTTTTTAAAATAAAGGGTACGGGGCTAAGTTGTTAGGGGGAAATTTATATATTCTATTTAACATAAAAGGGTTAAATTTAAAGTGATTTTAACCCTTAAACCCCCCCAATACTTTGAAAAAATTTTAAAAAAAAATTTTTTAGTGACTAGTAATATTCGAAAAGGTCCCTGAACGATTTAAACCCGTAGTGTTTGACCATTTTTTTTTTACTATGTGCTCAAGAAACTGAAAAAACAAGTGATAAAAATTTAAATGGGAAAAACATTAGAGGAAAGGGAAAAAAAAGCTTTTCGAGTCGAGGGAAAATGTGGGATGGCACCCTAATTACTAAAATACCCAAAGTCCCAAAAAGGGTGAAAAGGGAATGTCTGTCTCTTTAAAAAACCCCTTAAAATTTTAACTAGAAATTTTCATGTTGTAATTAAAGGGTGTAAATATTGTATGGGTTTTGGTTTAACGTTCCCCACCCCCCAGTATATATGGCGAGGGTTTTTAAAACTTTTCTGGTGGAAGGGAAAAGGTGCTCTCCCCTTTCATTTTTTTTTGGCCGAAGGCACCCGAGTAAAAACCCCCGAAAGTTTCCCCTAACTAGCTGGATACTTTCTTCACATAAAAAAATTCAAAAATCCCCTGGGGTTCGGAAATAGGGATTCGAACCCCAAAACGGTTAGGGGGAAGGGAAATTTGAAGGGCAACCCACCTTTAACCTTTCAGTAAAGGATGCCCCTTTCGATGTAAAATACCCGTTTAGTTTAAATTTTAAAATATTTTAAAATTATCCCTTTTAAAAACAATTTCCAAAGTAAACCAAAAACATGTTTTTTTTGCATTCAGCCCCGGTTGGGTTTCCCTTTTGTTTTCCCCTGCCGGAAATTTTATCCCGCCGGGGTTGTGAGCGCGTGCTGTACAAAGGCATAGTAAGGATGATATTAAAACCCTTATGAATTTGTAATTCATACCTTTTTTTAAGAAAGTATTCGGGGTTTTTAAAGGTATAAATTTTTCATTTTAAAAAAAGAATAAAAAAAAAACAAATATAATGGAAAATGGTGAATATCAAAAAAAAATATTGACATATGTTTTGCGGTTGGGTCGGGAATTTGCCCCCGGTCACCCCCCCCATGGGCGGTAAAATTTGGCCAAATTTTCCCTTACCCCCATTTTTGGGGGGTCACCGAGGGAGGATATTCCGATCCGGGAAACGCAAAATATGACAGATATTGTTAAAGATATGAAGCAAATGTTTAATATACATTCATAATTAAATGATTGATGATATGATTAAAAATCATTTTAAAAATGTGTAAGATACCCCGGTTTTAAACAAACTGTTGTTAAAACTTTGTTTCACGCCGTTGGTGAATGAAAAGTAGTGGGGGGTTAATTTAAGAATAAAATCAATGGAAATGTGGGTTTGTATTCTAATAGTTCTGCTCGATGGTCTTTCATCTTAGCTTTTGTAAACTAACATGTTAAAAGTACTAACCCAATTTGGTCATGACACACGTACATTTTTCTTTATTTGTTTTTAAACTACTATAAACGTAATTTATAAAGAACTAAAAATATTTTATTTTACAAATCTTTATAATATACAACATACTATTATAAAGTGAAAAGTTGATGAATTGAAAACGTTTAAGTAAAATTGTTGAAAATGTCCCAATATGCAAAAAAAAAGCCCCTTGGTGAAAATACTTCTACGAGAGTAACCCCAAACTTGACGTTTTTATAAATATAAAATGCTGTAATCATGTTTTTGTGTGTGTGCTTTTTGGTTGTTGTTGTTTTTTGTTTTTGTTTTTGTATTGTTGTTTTTATTATGCCCATTATGAAGAAGGGGTTTTGTTTGCACGTTATCGGTCGTCGGTCGTGGCAGTAGACCAATGGTTTCGATGATAACTAAAGAATTAGGCCTAGAACTTCAAAACTTGGGTATGGTGATTGGTCATGCAGTAGATAACCCTATTGATTTGGGTCAAGGGTCAAGGTCAAGGTACCATTTGATTGAAGGTAAAAGGTTTCCGATCAATAACTAAAGCATTAAGGCAGGAACTTCAACTTGGTATGGTGATTGGTCTGATGTAACTGAACGCCTTATTGATTTTTGGGTAAGGGGTCAGGTCAGGTCACATTGCTGAAAGGCAAAAAGGTTTCCGATCATAACTAAGGCCTTAAGGCTAGAACTTCAAACTTGTATGGTGATTGGTCATGATCAGCAGATGACCTATTTGATTTTGGGTAAGGTAAGGTCAGGTCACATTGACTTGTAAAGCAAAACGGTTCCGATAAATAACTAAAGAACTTAAGCCCTAGGAATTCAAACTGATGGTGATTGTATGATCAGTAGATGACCAATATTGCTTTGGGGGTCAAGGGGTCAAAGGTCAGGTCACACTTGACCTTGAAAAGCAACGGTATTCCGATCAATAATAAGACCTTAAGGCTAGGACTTCAAACCTGGTAGGTGATTGGTCATGCAGTAGATGACCTATGATTTTGGGGTTCAAGGGGTCAAGGTCAAGTCTGATTGAAGCAAACGTGTTTCCGATCAAATAACTAAAGACGTTAAGGCCTAGGAACTTTCAAACTTGGTGTGGTGATTAGTCATGACAGTAGATGCCTATTGATTTGGGGTCAAGGGGTCAAAGTTTCAAGGGTCACATTGGACCTTGAAAGCAAAAAGGTTTCCGATCAATAACTAAAGACCTTAGGCTAGGAATTCAACTTGGTATGGTAATTGGCATGATCAGTAGATGACTATTGATTTTGGTCAAGGGGTCAAAGGTCAAGGTTTAATTGCCTTTTAAGCAACGGTTCGATCATAGCCTTAAGAACCTTAAGGGCTAGGAACTTCAAACTTGGTATGGTGATTGGTAAATGATCAGTAGATGCCCTTTGATTTTGGGTCAAGGTCCAAAGGTAACGTACATTGATCTTGTAGGTGAAAAACGGTTTCAATCAATAACAAGAATTTAGGCATAGGAACTTCACACTTGTGATGGTGATTGGTTATGATCAAGTCAGATGACCGCTATTGATTTTGGGGTTAAGGCGGTCACAGGTAGGTCATTGGACCTTTGTAGGTAAAGAACGGTTTCGATCATATGAAGAAACTAGCCAGGGAATTCAAACTTGAGATGGTGATTGGTCATGATCAGTAGATGAACCTATTGATTTTGGGGTCTAAAGGGTCAACGGTCAAGTTCACATTGGCTCTTAGGTAAAAACGTTTCGATCAATAACTCAAGAACCTTACCTTAGGAACTTCAAATTGGTATGGGTGATTGTCATGACCGAGAGGATGACCCCTTATGTTTTGGGGTTCAGGGGTTAAAGGGGCAGGTACATTCAACTTGTAGGTAAGAATGCTTTCCGCAATACTTAAGAACTTATGCCTAGGACTTCAACTTGGTATGGTGATTGGTCCATGACAGCAGATGACTATTTGATATTGGGTCAAGGGTCAAGGTAAGGTCAATTTGACCTTTGGTAACGGGTTTCGACCATTTACTAAAAAAGGCTTAGGCCTAGGAATTCAACCTTTGTGTGATGATGGTCATGAAACAGCAGATGACCGCCTATTGAGTTTTAAGGTGAAGGGGTAGGTCAAGGTCACATTGACCTTGTAAGTAAAGAAGTTTCTGATTCAATAATCAGAACACTTGGCTAGGATCTCAAAATTGTATGGTGATTTGTCATGGCCGAGATTACTCCTATTGATTTGGGATTAGCGAAAGGTCAGGTCACAATGACCTTGTAAGTAAAGGTTTCTGATCATAATAAGAACGATTCGGCCTAAGAAACTTCAAATTGTCATGGTGATTGTCATGATAGCAGATGACCTATTGTTTTGGGGTCAGGTGTCACATTACTTGTATGTTAAAACGGTTTCCGATAATATAAGGCGATTACTAGGATTCAACCTGGCATGGTGATTGGTCTAGACCAGCAGATGACCATAGTGATTTGGGTAAGGGGGTCAACAGTCCGGTAATTGACTTTAGGCAACGGTTTCTGATCAATTTACTTAAACGCGTAGGCCTAGGACATTAAACTTGTATGATGATTGGTCGGACCAGAGAGACTTTGAGTTTGGGTCAAGGGGTCAAAGTCATGACAGTAAGATATTTTATAACCCTTATTTAATTGTTATGATCATGGGTCAGAAGTATGCAATATAACCTTATCAATGACTAATTGGGCTGCTGATAGGGGGCATACATGTTTTTAACAAACATATCTTGTTTTATTTTGTTTTACATTTCATCAACATATTAAATGTAATATACGACTTCCATTATCTGGAAGTACGAAAAAGACTGAGGTACCTCCATGCATAATTCATCTGTCACAACTTCTTAATTATTTGCTTATAACCAAAGATACTGATGAAGTTTTTTGGGTTATATTAGCTTTTAGTCTTCAAATGTAAGAGAGGACGGAGGGTATTGTGTTACAGAAGATGGCAGGAAGATCAACGGCTCCGACTTCACTGGAAATAGGGACTGCACGAAAGGTAGATAAATTTAAATCAAGTAAACAAGTTCAATCTGCTAAAAGTCGGATAAATGAGGAAGCCAACTTTCTATAATCTAATACTTGTTTGGAAAATGATTTGGAGATCGAAGATTATAATCACGCATATATCAAATGATTGAAGTGTACAAATGATTCTTGTACTTAAAAATTTTAAATCGTTTTGTTTGTTATTTTTGATATGCATAACCAAGTACAAAGATTGAGAGGGTAGAAATGCGGAGCACGTATATTTAGAAAAGTCTTGAAGATATATACATGTTATTATGAAATAGGCGGATGAACACAATTGATAAGTGCGAACATATTCTTTTTTTATAATTTTGTTGTATGTTAAATGATATGCTGTTGACAAAATCAATCTGAATTTTGCGTATTGTTCTGAGTACGGGGAAGGTTATGTACTGCGCAATACAGGATGTAGACTTTGTCACAAAACGCGTATTATAATATTATTTGGCACAGAGTAAAGACTTCAAGTTTCAAATGGCCAAAAATTTTGCACCTTTTATGAGGAGACATGCTTGAAGAAGTGTGTGGCGGCCCGAAAAGGTTTTTAAAATTTTATATTTTATGGGTTCAGTCCCTTTATCTTGGAAAAAATTTTTTAGTTCGGTTTTAAAAAATGTTGAATATTTTGAAAGTGAAAACCCTTTGCTTTTAATATACAGTCTGCAATTTTCTGTAAAAATAGTTAAAAAATGTTTCCCCTAAAAATAAAAATAGCTCAAAAAAAAATTGATTAAACTTTTTTGTATTTTTTCATAAAAAATAGGGATTATAATGTATGACGATTAAGTCCCAAAGGGTTTTAAAATAAATTTTTTTTGAAAGTACGTTCATTGAATGAGTTTTATAGGTAGTAATAAAATAGCCCATGTAAAACCCAAAAACGCTTTGACAAGAAAGAATTTTATAATGCTTACAATCCCTTTGTTACAATTTCAGCAAGAGAACCCTTTGGCTGTTGGGTTAAAAGTTTTATATTTATTTAGTTCCCTGGTTGTTAATCCGGCAGTAGAAATTATTTCAATGTTTATATTTAACAATATTTTTTAAATCTTTTTTTTGAATATTGGGAAGGTTTTTAAAATTTTGATTTATGTACTTTTAAAAATTGGGTTTTTTGCAATTTGGACTGTTTTTTCAAATTTTTTAAATAAAAAATTATTTTTGCAATTACAAAAACTTTTCATGGTGTTATATACCGTATAGCATATTGGGTTACAGGTTCTTTAAGAAGTAATAAAGTTCGATTATCATATGTAAAATAGGATTTTTTTAGAGATTTTTTTTTTTCAATCGAGACACACTACTTGATTACTAATGTCGCTTATTATCTTTTGAATATACGTATTAAAGTTGGTGTAAGTTAAACATGTTTTCCATACTAAGTATTTAAATATTGATAAAAAATAAATAAGAAATGTATAGTGATAGATATTCTGATAATATTTCTATTTTAAATGATGACAAAGTTCTATATATATGTTATGATTAGGGTTACATTTATTATATGGTGAATAATAATATTTGGTTCTAGAACATTTGATACTTTGCTATTTTAGATGTGCAATTTTGGATGAGTTCTTACCCCCTTGCTAAAAAAATTCAAATATGATTATTTTTGGTTTATGTTATGTGTTCTGATGTTGAATAATTAAAACATATAAACATGTATTGCTAACCATTTTATTTCTCATCTGAAATGACATTTCAGATTGTCAAGACAGAAAATGCTGTCCCCCCTCACTCTATTGACAACAGAGATTTTGTCTAAGGACAGGACAGCAGTGTGCTCAATAAATTCTTGTGGAAATGTGAAGCTGAATTTATAATTTGAAGGGCGAAAAGATCGATTGCAATGCTGGTAAATAAACTGTAGTGTTTTTTTATTTAGTGTAACAACATCATTAAACAAATTTGTAGTACTACTACTAAGAACATGGTTTATGTAGAGTTCAATGAATATTTCAATAATAATAAATCTTGATTCTGATTTACAATGGGAATAATTCAATGTAAACTTTTTTATGTTGTGGTGTATTATTATTATAGCTGTTAAAGTAAGACCCAGGGTAAAGAGGCTGGCACTTGATCCAAACAATAACATTTTCTTTAAAGTTATGTTAGATTCTGTCAAAATCATGAACATAGCAACTAACAAATGTATGCCAGTGGTTTTAAACACTTACCGTGTTTTAAAAATGAAGCAATTTTAGGTAAAATATTTCATTTTAAATGCAAATTTTAGGTAAAATATTTCATTTTAAATGCAAATTTTAGGTAAAATATTTCATTTTAAATACGTGTATGTTTTAATCAGAAAGATTTCTTATCAATACCAAAGGTGTTCCACTTTGTTTGAGACAACGGGCAGCTGCACGCGAAGAAAATGCTAATCGACGAACTACAGAATATGAGATGATCTCTTTCTTTATGAAATCACGTGATAATCGTGAAATGAGGTATGGAAAAGATGACGACGATGATGAAGATGGTGATTATGATGATAATGATGATGATGAGACGTAGGATAGGATTAATGATATACGAGATATGGAAAAGTATGACGAGTATAGAAGGATGAGTAATGGTATTGAGAACAGGAAGAGGACAATTACCAGATGTCTGATATAGAGGATAATGACGGTGAATGTTTTAGTCACTTCCGATTACTTTAATTTCATATCGTTTAGTACATAGAATTAATACATTCATTAAAAGTATATGATTTAGAAAATTTGAACAATATTTTATAATATTTTATATGTACCTGATAGAGTAAATACGTTTTGGGTGAATTTTGTTTTTCTATTAGATTTAACATATCTTACACCAACATGTGTATTACTTTTTTAAGATTAGTACTGAAATAACGAAATTATGCCAATAACGGTATATTAGAAATCAAATGCACATAATTTGACCGAAAAAAAAAATGATTTATGATTTTTTTTCTTGAGGTTAGGAGGTTGTTATTCATAAATTTTCCAAATCCTAAAACTTCAAAGCATTGCAAATGCATGTTTGTGTATATACTAACACAGTAGCAAACAGTATCAAAAACTATCACTTTGAGCAATTCTGCATCAAAATGTTCGTTGATTTAATTTCTTTGCTATTTCCTATAGATGATATGGAGAAATCACATGCCATGATGGAAGCCTTAAAAATGAAACTTTGTGAAGTGTTTGACAATTTTGACATATGTCAAAATGGTGGAACATGCCAAATTGGAAGTGGGGAAAGTTTCTGGGAGGTCTGTAAATGTCCGACCGGGTTCTCTGGTTTATTCTGTGAAACAACAGGAGCGGTTTCACCGAGAGGTGAGGTTTCTTTTGGGACTTTTTATGTTTGATAATTGTAAGACAATGATAATGGAATATTATGACTTCATTGAGTAGATTGTGGAGAACCTGTATCTAGCATGTTGATTTAGGTCCTACGATAGGCATACATTAAGTTATGTAAAACGTTTAGTATGTAAATGTATATTACTTTTAATGATTTAAAAAAAAAACACTTTTTATATGTTTTAAAAACACTAGTTAAAAAACGCTTTAAAAGCTCTACAGCGTTTACAGCGGGTTTTAATTTTTCTATTAAATATGCTGAAACAAATGTTTTAGCATTATGTTATTAGTATTTAGTCATGTCATTGTCCTAAACGCACCAATTTGTAAACCTTTTCTATCACAAATATAAGTACTATGTTATCTGAATATTTTAGTTGTTTCAAGTTCGCATGTTATTAACAGTTGTTTGCCGTGCAGCTATTGTAAAAAATACTTCAAAGTTTTGTACTACTTATTCAGAATGTGAAAATATTGGGTTTAAACATATTTATTTAAGCTCGACTGCCAAACAAGTTCTTGCAACTTATATTAATCACTTTCGAGTCCGCTTTCTGGAACCAACCAGTACTGGTGTCATATGGAGAAACATGGTCGTGACCCGAGTAGAGCTCGAACCCATGATCTCTGGGTTGAGAGGCAGACACCTTAACCACCAGGCCACCGCTCCCCTTATATTTGAAAATATTCTTTCAAATATGACATTTTTTCAGGTTTAAAAAGGCAAATAGCAGTGGTCAATCGTTTAAAATGTTGCCTTGTTTCAACTTTTAAATGTCACAGTCTGTGTTGTTGTTGTTAATGTTGTTATTGTTGTTGTTAATGTTGTTGTTGCTGTTAATGTTGTTCTATATGCTTATTTCTCAGATACTATGTGTAATAGAGACAGGCAAAGAATTAGTACCATTTCGGCTATTATGATGGGATCTGAACATATGAAAGAGAAAATGGTTCTACAAGAAATGTTCAACAGATTTAAACCTCCTCAAAATATAATGTCGACATACACATGTGATGCAGCAGGCAACTATCAACAGATTCAGGTAAGATTTCATTGTAATTAAAGAATATCAGGAATATTAATGTATGTACATGTCAATTTAAATGAAATAAAAAATTGTTGGATTTATGTTGAAAGACTCAAGTACTCACACTTTGGTGGGTGGGTTGGTTTTATTCATTTTTGTTGTTGTTTATGGGAAGATGTCACTTTTATGTGCACTTGTCAAATAATGAACCAAATGTTTAAAAAAAACGTTCACTTTGGCTTACAATCATTTTGAAGACAATAGCGTACTTTATAACAAGTCAAATATTGACGCACATTTGTTTGATCTGAAAGTAATCTCATTTAATCATTTCATTAAGTTATTATTTAGTTCAAACATTCTCGCGGATGAATACCATATCCGCAGACATTTGTTCGATAGAGATGCAAAGCAGTTGTCGGAATATTGGCCAAAAAAATAATACCGGAAAGACTGAATGAAATACAACTACATCATTGCCTTATCATGCATAATTTATATGAAGTACTAATTTATGATTTTGTTTTCTGCCAGATGGGAACAACTCTACCGAAGACACTCCATTCAATACAGATATATTACTGTGTGGACACAGATACTGGTATGAGAATACGTGGAACACCTGTCACGATGGTTGACTCAGGAGTAATGCCAGACTGTACAATAACCACAGCGTTACCCGATATCATGGGTATGTACTTAGAGAACAGAACATACTTTTATTAAAGACTTATACATAGTATATTGTCTTCAAACACTTAATTTACAGCAAAGATACAATTTGAAAGTGATAAATGTTTTACAATAAACACAAGTACATTATTAGCATCTCGAAATATATGTGTGGAGCGTGAAATTGAACTAAAACATAAACAATATCACCGCTCAATCATATCAATATCACCTCTAAGTTTGGAGGCTTTCTTTAAAAAATGCCAAATTGCATAGATCTTTCTATTTGCCACTATTGACCAGTTCATAGAATTTAAAGACAGATGGTCTGGCAAAGTAATAGTGTTTAATATATTTTACTGTAAGACCTCTATAGTAAGGACAAATACAAACAAAGTGGCATATATCTTCTGTAATTACAGAACAAAGCTGCTTGCGATAAGATCGGCGTTGTGATGTTTTTGAATAAGATAACATCTACAAATTATTTCTAGCATAATATGGTGATATTTTGAAATAGGGTAAATGAATGTCCATTGTAGGGTGTTACCTTAATATATACCTGGAAATGAGTTAAGCACACCTGGAAATTTAAAATTGGTTTTGATATATAGACTAAGGTGTGGGCAATGGAAAGTCGATAATGAATTAATTTAATTGGATGAAATGAATACTTTATTTACTTCTTTAAAGGAGAAGCGTGAATTTTACGCGTTTAACGTTAAAATAGTGGCTTTGAGTATGCCAGATACAGAGATACTAGTTTGTTGTCTAAGAAGTAAATTGTAAACACAGCAGTAATTTGACTGCCATACAAAAATGCTTATTCACTATAAAATCAAATCAACAAAACTATTTCCTAAACATGCATTGACTGAATAACGAGCAGTGGACGACACGGACTTGTTGGCTGATCGTGTAAGTGTGGATATATTAAGTTCCCGCTAACCAGCTAAGGGTTACTAAAGTTTTTGTTAAAACTCATAAACAAACATTGAAAGTTTGTTGCCCCTTTTAAAAAATACGCAAATACAAATGAAAATCAAGTAATTTCGCCCATTTTATAATAAAAGAATTCTCAAACTTAGTTTCCTATTTTAGAATATCTTAGATAATTCTATCAGATTTATTTCTTTACTTTTCTATTTTCTTTTGACAAAAGTCCGGAATACTCTTATGGTGTTTTGGATAATCTTAATTTCATGATATTACGTGATATTTTAAATCTTAATTCACATTATACCATTTATAAGACACATTGTCTTCTATTCTAATACTTTTTTTGTCAGAATATTTGAAATACATTGCGTATATTGAAAATTGTTACATGTATATATATATATATATATATATATATATTCATAATCTGAGATTCAAGTATGCTTTAATAAATATTTTTTACTTATTTCAGGTCTTCCTCGAATTTGTATGGTCAGGAACACGACACGCTGCTCTAACGGTGATGAATGCCAATATTTCTGGAACCAGGAGGAAGGTACATGTGATAAAGGCAAAGCAATGGGTGGTTTCAACCGACTGACAGATTGTTATGACAAATGTTCAAGTAGGATCATATTTTGTTATTTCATTACACTTGTGATTATGATAAACTGTGTTTTCTTGTTTGGTCATGTTGATGAATGAAATGCGTTTTATTGAATAAATTGTAATATTGTTGTTATTAACCGATGCATCATAGAGACTGTTGATGTACCGCAAATAATTCTAGATGTATTACCTAAACAACAAAGAAAGACTTTTTACTATTTTGATTCCATAGAAAATGTGTTGTTATAACATATTTTATTAATAAATAAATGATTGGGTCTTTAACAGGAAATACTAGCTTTTTTCTGTAAACGGTTATCTTTATATTTTACCATTCCTTCATACAGCACATTAGCGTTTATGTTTGAATAAAGCTTTATAATTTAAACGGTTACCCTAATATTTTTCTGGTCCTTTCGGTTTATTGATTACAGCACTTAAGTGTTTATGTTTGAATATCGCTTTTGCTGCTTCAAGGGGCGTGAAAGATGTCGCACTATTTTGTGATCTCTAAATGACTGCGTGTAAAATTGCTATTTTCATTTCTTAATCCCTTTTCCCCGGATTTTTATTTACTGTTTACTATTATATGCATTCATATGTTGTATAGTTGTAAAAATCATATGTATTTGTGTGGTTGTTCAAACCAGTAGGTGTTTTTAAGGGAAATAGAGGATATTAAATGAGTGTAGTTTAATACTAAATTTATTGAACGAGCTGCATAAAATCATATTATGCGAGCCTCTGGCCAGCTTAATATTGTTTTATTCAACGAGTTCAATAAATTTAGTATTGAGTCTACACGAATATAATATTCTATTTATCACATATATAAAATAAGATCAGTAAACTGTTAGAATGAGTAGTTTTTTAATGATGCGCCTACAGTGTAACGCAAACATTAGCGCGCTTTAACGCTATGTTTCTATATATAGCGCAAATGACGTCACGTCAAAATTACACTATAGTGTGTAATATCGTTTTTATTACATGGCTTTATTACACTCCTGCGCGGCGGTTTATGTGATAAAGACTGTTTATCATATTGGTGTATGTTGGCGGGTGGTTACGAGCGTAAATGATTTCTTCTGACCGCATCTTCTCCTAACTTGTACAGAACTAATGACAATTAGTGTCCGGGTGCATCATGAATTAATATTTGTGATTTGATCATTTTGGCAGAATTATGGTCATTGATGTTGTTTCTATTAACAGAATACCTAGTCTTAAATGACAATGTCTTAATTAGCTTGTTTTACTTTGCTATCAGTTTTTTTTTTATACATGTGTATACAATATCATAAGTACATATCAAGAGCTTATAATAGTGTTTAGAGAACATGCCTTTTCGCATTGCCTCTATACGCAATATTTTTGTCTTCATGTTAACTTCGTAAATGTAAGAAAAAAAACATAATTTGCCTGAAACTTTCCAAAGGATTTGGAATTACTATGTATATGCATTTATCATTTATGTTATACGGTTTGTCACATTATCCACGGGTTGTGATGTAATCATTTCACAATTAAGAAATAAACTCTATTTCAAAATTTTCATATATTTGATATCTTTTTGCTTACGTTTATAGTACAAAAAGGTTGTACGAATGATCCAAATGGTGACAGAGCCAATACAGATGGTTTTGTATGTCAGAAGGGTGTTATATCTGGGCCAAAACCATGCCGAATGGAAGATAGTAACGGCGCTGAGGTATGCCCAAGTATCAGTCAGTTACAGCAGTGTATATTCAAATATTTCAAAACGTATTTAAACAGATATAGAGGCGTGTAATGAAATGGCAAACTGTAGGCGAAAATGTGTTATTACATGCATTATAGTTGATAATTTAATTCGTTGAAAAGTTAACATTTTCACATTTCTACACTGATTGTATATTAACATACATTTGTTCTAATTTGATTGTATATTAACATACATTTGTTCTAATTTGATTGTATATTAACATACATTTGTTCTAATTTGATTGTATATTAACATACATTTGTTCTAATTTGATAAATTTCTGTATTTCTCTCGGATGATTGAGTATGTTTCTCGTAAGAAGTTAGCTAGGTTTCTAGCTTAATGTCTAGTCCAGCTTTAAGATCTACATCAGTCTGACTAAAGTTCAGATCTATTTATTTCAGTTATGCTAAAAGCGGAGCGTTATTTACAGCTAATTTTAATCAGATTTAGATAACCATCAACGCAGTTTGCTTTACACACCTCCGTGACTGTTGTGCTAATGCCGCTGATTTCAAATCATTTGCCCTTTGCTGCTGTATATTCGAATTGTTTCTGATGTGTCCTAATTTCATGTTATGAAGCTATCCTGTTTGCTTTCGGACAGTCGGTGGTTCTACTCGTGCCTGCAATACTAGTAATGCAATTAGTGGTACCTGGGGTCTTCCTCAAGAAGTAAACCTGAAAAGTCGCCGTATGACATTTTGAATGTTTGTGTAACTTAAAATCCAACGAAACTAATAAATTTTGATCTCACTTTCTATATACAGTATGACACGTGTGATTACGAGAGACAGTTCTGCGAGGTGGAGGACACAGCATCTGGTCATATAGGAATGTGTAAAAGTAAGATATCCTTTTTATACTTTTTATTTTATGGTGATAATGTAATAAAATGACAATAGAATTTGTTTTCAAATATCTCCGTAAAAAGATATTTCTATTTTTAGTAACATTTTGATCAGAATTCGTGGAAAAAATCATCTAGTATGATTTAAATCATAATTATATGATTCAATTCTTTATGGCTAATTGTTGAAAATTAATTATTCCTAAACGTAAGCTGATGCTACCGTGCTAGGAGAAGTGAAAGATGTTAAATCTCCTGATACATGTGTATCTCTCATGAAAAACATGTTCAATCAAACAGGGTCTTCCATTTTACCTATTGTGATGCTTTCCACGAACGTTTTTTTTTCTTCAGAAAATTAAGGTTCGTTATTATCCTCCAATTGTTTGAGAGATTAAATTGTACTGTTAATTACTTTAAGCATTCCCAAGACGTTGCTTGGATGGGCCTGAAAGCGGTTACGGCGGGAGAACAGTAGGCGCCTATTATTTTAACACCAAAACCCGTACATGTAAAAAGTTCCTGTACAGAGGCATGGGTGGAAACCTTAACAGATACTACCACTTAAAACAATGCCATACAGAGTGCAGCAGTAAGTATATTGAATACAGCTGTATAATTTTGCAAGCTTAAATACTTATATAACCTGAGCTTCTAGGTAAGGGCTAAATTGCATACAACCGTTTACACACAGCCATATAACCTGTCAATAATCTTTGTAACGAATCGATCATACAACAAAACTATTTTGACTGGGAAACCAATAAATTGACTATTCATAGTCGTGTACATGTTTTATACATGTCTCTATATGAAATGGAACGCAACAATATAAATTAACAGTTTCATAAATACATATATATTCGATGCAAAAATATGTCTTTTTTAATCAAAATTATTATATACTCATTTTGGAATGTTCATTTCTTCCTGTTGCAACTTAAATATTATTTAATACGAAGGTGCGTTTCAGAATTTAGAGGTTAAATTCGAAAAATTACAGTCTGATTCGAAAGAAAACAACAAAAAAAAAACAATGGTGGCCATTTCTTTTTCTACAGAATGTACCCAGTCAACATGACTTGATTTTACTGCAAAAAGTACCTGTTTACTGGTACACATTACCGGTAGTAATATGTTCCATTTGGGCATTAACATTTGAGCCGCGTCATGACAAAACCAACATAGTGGGTTTGCGACCAGCATGGATCCAGACCAGCCTGCGCATCCGCGCAGTTTGATCAGGATCCATGTTGCTCGCTATCAGTTTCTCTACTTGCTATGGGGTTTGTAAGCGAACAGCATGAATCCAGATCAGACTGCGCAGAGGCGCAGGCTGGTCTGGATCGGTGCTGGTCGCAAACCCATTATGTTGGTTTTGTCGTGACACGGCTCATTTAGCAATTTAATAAAACAAAGTGAGGGTACTTGCACCTGCTGCTTTGAAACAGGTAAAGGCAATTCAGAAAATGCAACAGTTGCTGACAAGGTGTTGTATGATCCTCACGGATGTCGGTATATATTCCATACATATTACATAAGATGGCGCTTTAAATACAGAATATTCTACGAATTTACTGATTTTAAACAGATATTTTCACCATTGCTGGGCAAAAATATAAACGTTATTATCCTATATCTAGCTCGTATGTACAAGTACGATGATGCCGTATGTCCGATTCCAAAGATGTTAGAAATGTCAATGGACGAAGTTAGTAACTGTGACAGCGATGAGGACTGTGAAGGCGTGAGTGTCTGCTGTTTTAACGGTAAAGGAAGGATCTGTACCAATCCTGTCAGTACGTATTGCTTGTTATTTATCATGGGTTTATTATATCAAAATACGTAGTCGAAATTTAGTAAGTCACAGAAGAACCACTTTTGTTTCGTCATATAGTTATCAATTTATGGCACATCTATGTTTTGCGCTGTAGCCTGAAGATTCCATAGTCATGCTAAGTCCTATAATTATGATAATCGCCATTCAACTTTCCTATATTTCAAAAATATAAAATAAAAATAATTTCGATTTTTTTTTGTTGTTTTTTATGTCAATCATTTTGTATAAGTTTAATTGTTCTTTTAAACAACAACATTCATCACAGATTCAGCCTTCCTCACAATATCGAACTGGCACAAAGCCGAACAATACACATGGAAGTTATATTATCAGTGTTAACTTCGCCAAAATTGATAACAATCTTTCAGGAACGTGTTCATCTGGCTTGAGATGCTCCCTTTTTGGAAGTTGTTCCGGGGATCAGTGCGTATGCGATGATTGTACAGATATACCATTATCACAGGTAAAATAGTGTGCTCGTCTATGTTGACAATAAATTTATGTAAGAAATGTTTTTCTAATGGTTAAACTAGTAATATTACACTATCGCCGAGATATTTAAAACACTGATGCTTACTGAAAACACTACTTTTGTCCGCCATAAATAAGACTGGTTATGTCCGTCGCAAATAAGACTGGCTATGTCCGTCATAAATAAGACTGGTTATGTCCGTCACAAATAAGACTGGTTATGTCCGTCACAAATAGGACTGGCTATGTCCGTCACAAATAAGACTGGCTATGTCCGTCACAAATAAGACTGGCTATGTCCGTCATAAATAAGACTGGTTATGTCCGTCACAAATAAGACTGGTTATGTCCGTCACAAATAAGACTGGTTATGTCCGTCACAAATAAGACTGGTTATGTCCGTCATAAATAAGACTGGTTATGTCCGTCACAAATAAGACTGGTTATGTCCGTCATAAATAAGACTGGCTATGTCCGTCATAAATAAGACTGGTTATTGTCCGTCACACAAATAAGACTGGGTTATGTCGTCACAAATAAGACTGGCTATGTCCGTCACAAATAAGACTGGTTTATGTCCGTCACAAATAAACACTGGTTATGTCCGTCACAAATAAGACTGGCTATGTCCGTCATAAATAACACTGGCTATGTCCGTCACAAATAGACTGGCTATGTCCGTCACAAAATAGACTGGCTATGTCCGTCATAAATAACACTGGCTATGTCCGTCACAAATAAGACTGGCTATGTCCGTCACAAATAAGACTGGCTATTGTCCGTCATAAATAACACTGGTTATGTGCGTCAAAATAAGATTGGTTATGTCCGTCACAAATAAGATTGGTTATGTCCGTCACAAATAAGACTGGTTATTCCGTCACAAATAAGACTGGTTATGTCCGCCACAAAAAAGACTGGTTATGTCCGTCATAAATAAGACTGGCTATGTTCGTCACAAATAAGACTGGTTATTCCGTCACTAAAAAAGACTGGTTATGTCCGCCACAAATAAGACTGGTTATGTCCGTCACAAATAAGACTGGCTATGTCCGTCACAAATAAGACTGGTTATTCCGTCACAAATAAGACTGGTTATGTCCCCCAAAA